>NC_080671.1:231032322-231049822 GCF_030247195.1 Topomyia yanbarensis
CTTCTAATGCTCCCCTTTACTAAAGAGTCGGCCTTTCTATTGCCCGGGATAGAGCAATGAGATGGGACCCAAACAAAAGTAATCTGGTAAGATTTTTTAGATAACGTATACAAGGACTCCCGTATCTTCCCCAGAAAATACGAGAATTATTTTTGGGCTTCATCGCACGAAGAGCCTCGGTAGAGCTGAGGCTTTCCGAAATGAAGTAGTGATCTGTGGGCAGAGTGTCGATGATCCCAAGGGTGTACTGAATTGCAGCTAACTCTGCGACGTAACTAAAGCGGGATCATTGAGCTTGAATGAAGCAGTGATAGTATTATTGAAGATACCGAAGCCAGTGGACCCATCGAGATTTGATCCGTCAGTGTACAACATTTTGTAACAGTCGACTTATCGGAATTAATTATAAAATATATTGGGAATCACTTACGGGCGAATATGGTCCGGGATTCCACGATCCTTCGAGGATGTGTCGAAGAATACAGTAGAATCAGAAATATTAGGGTGATGGATGCGGTTGGGATTATACGAAGAAGGATTGATGCACTGTTCCATGTAGTCGAAGTACAAGGATATAAATCGGGTTTGAGAATTAAGCTCAACGAGCCTCTTGAAGTTTCCAAACACCAACGAGTTCAGAATGTCGCATCGGATGAGCAATCGATATGAGAGTTCCCAAAATCGATTTTCCAGCGGGAGAACGCCCTCCAGCACTACGAGACTCATCGTATTGGTTGAGTGCATGCAACCCAAGGCACAGTGGCGTAGCCAAGAGGAGGTTTTGGGGGTTAAAACCCCCTCCAAACCAAAATATTTCAATTGAAGAAAAAAAGTTTGATGCTGACTAGTTTATTAAATATTCAAATAATAATTTTGGAAGTTTATTATCTGTTCATTACGTTGAGAACCTAATGTTTTAAACGTTATGGGGACTTCTTGTAAGTTGTGAGAATGGGATCGTGTAACTAATATTTTAGTGAGGAACCTATACTTGATAAATCATGTAAATATCAAGCAAAATAGCTCAATGAAAACGCCTACATAGAAACTGATGAAAAATGACGTTTTACGCTTGTCTCTAACAGGTGAGAATCGGTTTTTATGTACATTTGATTTTTTTGGGTTATCACTTATATAAAGTGCCACTAGCTAAGATTGGTAATAAAAAAATTGAAATTTTTCACGTTTTTCGCTATTTATGGTGTACATTTGGGTATCGAATTGAATGGCGCCAAGATTCCATAATTTGGAAACTATCAGCCTTTGGAGGTTTAGTATTCAGCAAACTTAGTTCGAGACTTAGTATCTTCAGCAAAGTTTTCAAGAGTGTTAATGCAAATAGCTTGATGGAAGATAGGCGGCAACAAAGAATGTGGGAGAACACCTTGTAGATGACGTTTACTATTCTAGTATGCAAAGGTGCATCTTTCAGTGCAAACGATTTAAAAAAATAACTTGTTGAAATACGAAAAGCAAAGTGGCGAAAGCAAGTTTTTACCCGCACCATGCAAGATTTGAAAATTGATTTCCTGATAAATATACTCGATGGCATTTACGTCACCTTTGCATGCAAGGGCAGTTCAGTAATGCTATTAATCGGTAATTAGTTGCAAAAATCCCACTTAACACCATTGTTATAGATGGAACATACTACTTCCTACATCCTATACTTCGGTAAAATCTCCTCCTTCCAGATCTTCAAAAGCACCCAGTGGAGTGCTCTAGCCAATTCCTCTACTCTGTGTTTGAGTTGGTTATATGACAGTTGATCATTGCCAGCGGTCCAACCGTCCTATTTTTTCATGAATCTTAGGTAGATTCGAAATCTGTCGTCGACTGTGCGCGTCTCCAAGCTGATTCTTGCAATACTCTTGTCGTCTACTGTTTCGCTATTTAGGTGTTCGTCATAATATTATACTATACTTATCAATCATGAGAATTTCTGCACATTGTTTATAAGGTTTACAGACTATGTTTATGTCACCGATGACATCATAGCTATCATAGACATGCTCCAGCTGCGCATAAAATGCATCTTTCTCGGCTTCGTGAGGTCAGTGCACATTGATAATGCTGTGGATTTGATCCACACTACACAAATCCTTTCGCTGATCGCCTGCCACTTGATACGCGTTGGCGCATTTTGCCCAGCTCTTGCACCGTCGCTCGATCCCCGCATTTCCACACATTCTGCGCCGTCCATCAAAGCTCTTCTAATGCTACGAATTCGAAATTGCGAATTTTCAGCTCATCCTTTTCTGATTGATTGTTAGTAAAGTGGTGTTTTGGGCCACTCGTTGAACTTGACCTAACCTGTCTCGTAGTCCGCCACCCAACATAACTGACACATGCGACAGGTATTTAATTCTACCTACAGTAGGGTTATAGCACCCATGCCCGCTCACACCATCCCATTTCGCTATTACTGCAGAACACGGTAGTACCCAGTCGATCGCGGCCTACAGATTAAATGTCATCAAAAGACCCACCAACATTTTTGAAAAATCAAAGATTTTCGTCAAAACCCCCACCAAACCAAATTTCTGGCTACGCCGACAATGTGCAAGCAACGATACTGGATTCTCTCCAGTTTGATGAAGTGTATGTTCGAGGCAGAGCGGAAACAGAAACACCCCCAAATGCCTTGGGCGCTGTAACAGAGACCACCCCGTCGCACAGTGATCATCTTCCATACAAAAGCCGGACAAAACTTCAAAAGTGGCCCGAATTTGATGAAAACTTCACATTGGGGTAATTTTGTCGCACTAAATTCATATTTGATGTTATTTTTTTTATTTTTATTTCTACCTCAAAATTTTGGTACTTAGTTCGTGGTTCGAAAATTCAACATTAAAGAATGTGCACAATATATGAAAATTCATTTTCAAAAAAATTGGTGTAGCGAATTTTTAGCAGAATACACATTTTTTCAATTGTTGGTAATGCTGGTAGACATTCATAAATTATATTTCGTACCTTGGGGAATCAAACACAATCATGCGTCTCCTTCAGACATATAATGAACAATCACATTTTTTCATACCACGGGGCAAAAAGCACATTCATTTTCGGAACGTACACCAATTTTCAAGTATCATTAACTACAAGTGATCTTTCCGAACTGTTTCAAAATAAAGTACAGCCACTTTGAACATTATAATTTTAATTTAATGCACGATTTATTATTTGTGCTTCATGTTTGTGTGAGAAAAAAAAGCTTGTATCGACCAAATGGAAAGTTATAAGTCCAGCGAATAACCTTTCAAATGAAACCAGTTCGACCCTAATCGGAATCTTAACTAAAAATATATAGTCATTTGAATAACATAGGTTTGAATACATTTTTTTACAGAATTGATCATCTATTTCACCTTTGAAGTTCTGCAAAAAATCCATCTTTCGTCTTCAAGACCTAATATTTTGAGAAAACTCCATTTAACCTCTTTACAAACAAAGAAAACGTTAAATCATGAAAAATCCAAAATAAAATTTAGAGGTTTTGTCCGGCTAGGCGACATTGCGCGTCGTCTGCAAGTGCGTGCATGAATTGACAATCGTCAATGTCATTTACGTAAAAATTGTAGAATAGGGAACTTAGACATGCATGTGCTTTTCAGACAACAGGTTTAGCAAAAAGTTATTTAAAATCGGTGAAAGACCATTCTGGTGCAGCTTCTCAGAAAGAAACTGAGTCAAAAGCCCCCTTTATATCCAAGAAGACTGCAGCCATCGCAAGGCAATCAGCCGTCCTTTTAGGCGGGGGGGGGGGGGGGGGGGTGGTCTTAAACCTTAAAAAGTACCCTCGAACATACACTTCATCGAACTGGAGATAATCCAGTATCGTTGCTTGCGCATTGCCTTGGGTTGCATGCACTCGGCCAATACGATGAGTCTCGTAGTGCTGAAGGGCGTTCTCGCGCTGGAAAATCGATTTTAGGAATTCTCATATCGATTGAACGGCTGTGATAAAAGTTATGGGCAGATTCCCCATTCAAGAAGTGGTAGAACGCTCATATGAAGGCTTCGTGATCGCCAAAATCAATGGCGTCTTCGTGTGTAGCTATTACGCTCCTCCAAGGTGGACAGTAAAGCAGTTCAGCCTAATACTGGAGCAGTTAACCGAGTAGTTGATCGGTCGGAAGCCGGTAGTCATTGGTGGTTACTTCAACGCCTGGGGTTTGGAGAGTAACCTGAGAGACTTAAAAAATTAGATTGCCCCAAAGAACTGTGACGAGAAGTAGACGCTTATCCCTGGGGTGACGCATACCTAGTCGTGATGGCGAAAATGAAGGGTTCGACGACGCCAGCCAAAATATGCCCGAGTAAGCTGAATATAATTATCGAGGGTCTTTTACCCGAAGCACGATCCAACTATCTGGCCACCAACACCGTACGGCGAAGAAGAAGGAGCACACACGGACGATTGGTAAGTAACGATGAGCTCGACAAAGCCTCGAAGTGTCTGAAATCAAGGAAAAAACCCCGGTCCGGATAGAACACCAAACGTGGCGCTGAAATCTGCGATCCTGGCATATCCGGACGTGTTCAGGATGGTGCTGCAGATGTGTTTAAATAAAGGTTCTCCGAAATTTGGAAGGTATAGAAGCGGGTACTGCAGCCGAAGCCGCGCGGACTAACTAAGAGGCAGCTAGGATTGCGCAAGAAGCCTCAACAGTGGATGCAATTCTGACAATGTTTAAGAGTGCTGAGAAGGCATCTAAACAGAAGTGAAGAGGATATCGATACTGGGCTGTGGTCATGATAGATGTTAAGAATGCATTTAACAGCGCCAACTGGACAGTCATTGCTGCAGCGCTGCACAGAATGAGGGTTCCCAACTATCTATGCTAGATCCTGAAGAGCTACTTATAGAGCAGAGTGCTGCTGTGCGAGACGAGCGAAGGGCAGAATGTCATTCACAGCGTACGTTCCTCAAGACTCCATTCTTGGTCCAACTCTTTGGAACGGGTATACGATGGGGTCATAACTCTTCGGCTGCCCAGGAAAGTGAAAATCGCGCACACAAAAAAAAATTAAATTTAAACGATTTGTTAATCAATACGAATGTAAACATATAAAGATTGAATCAAAACTTTGATTGAAAATTACGTTAAAATCAATGCACTCAATTAGAGCATCAAAAAGTATTTCAATTTACATGTCATTTACAGCAATAAGCGTGTAAAAAATACATTGAAGTGCATTGGTTTTCCGTTTATGACAACTGTAAATTTTCAATCCACGTGTAGAATTATAATAAAATTCGTTGAAGAAAGCATGACAAGTCGTGTGGATTTGTGGTGGAACTTAATTTTACATTTATATTCATGCTCCAAAAATGTTTATGAAAATAAACTTAAAATTACAAAATATTTTTTTCTGTGTGGGTTTCGCGGACGATATGTAACTAACGGTGATTGGTGAGACATTTAAAGAAGTGGAGTTGTCGGTGACGGAGACAATAGACGCGATCGAAAGCTGGATGAACGGAGTCAAGCTGTAAATAGCCCACCACAAGCAGCGTCAAAGCGATTCAGCGGATTCAGATCGACGTTGGAGGGCAGAATTTTGAGTGATAACCGACGACTGGTTGAGCTGCAACAACCACGTCGACTACGTCTGTGAAAAGTCGGCGAAGACAACGAAAATCATGCCAAATGTCGGCTACCGAGACGAGACGTATGCTATCGACTGTTTCGTCATCGATACTTCGATATGAGGTTCCTGCCTGGGGTGCTGCGCTGAAAACCAAGCGGAATCGTGAAAAGCTGAACCGGACATTCCGGCTGATGCCCGTACGAGTCGCGAGTGGTTACAGAACAATATCGTCGGCGGTAGTATGCGTTATCGCCGGCATGATCCCGAAAATGCATCACTATGGCTGAGGACTAATCCCAAATGTGATAGCTTGGGCGCGTAGGAAACATGGAGATGTGAACTTACATTTGATGCAAATTTTGTACGGATACGGATGCTGCAGAGGAAGTGGCGAAGGGACCAACAAAGTACGCCCTTGGCTAGAAAGTCGCCGTTAAATCACAAATTGGGATTCGCGAGAAATTCCGCCGCCGGGGAACTATCCGTTGGTGTAGATTAGGTCCCCCGCCGGGGACCAGTTGAGTAGTGCGCAACGTAGAACCGGGTTCGAGTCATCTGGGCGCCAGTGATACGGACGTCAGACTTAACCGGAATCACCGGACCGACCTTAACACCCTACCGGATAGCTCGTGATAGATGCACAGCCGGGGATCAGACCGCGTCGAATAGCTAGCAATGGATCATTGGGGCGCCAGTGAACCGGAAGCTACGCTCCACCCGGAATCGCTGGATGGACCTTAGCACCTACTGGCTGGTCCGTAGAGTAGGCTAGGTCCATCGCTGGGGCTACATCGAGTAGATCGGAACAAAGCGGTGAGCTAATTGACTCACGGAAACGAACATCGGCATCGGGAGAAATCTACCGCTCGTTATCGGGAGAACCTGTCTCGCCTAGGAATTCTCCTTCGGAGTAGGCCAGATCCATCGTTGGGGACTGGACCGAGTAGTTTGCGAACAAGTCGGGAGCTGAACGAGTAAGTGGTGCTAAATGGTACGAGAAGAAAGTTTCGGTGCATAGTGGCACAAGGGAGCCAGGTAAATTAGACATTCTGAAGTTTTCCGCCCAGATTGTCTTCGTAGGGGAAGAGCATAAAGTTTCGACCCACTGCTAGCTGTCCGACTACCATGTAGAAATTTCCAGCCTGTGTTGATGGTGAAGAACACACCACCGTCGAGGAGTAGTGCTGTAACCCTACTGAAGGAGCTAACTGCTAAGTAGTGGAATTAGAGTGGGTGTTATGCTCATAAAAACCCCCTCCCCGAAGTAATGCCGTAAGGTAGTGCCGGGGAGGATTCAGGTTTTAGGCAAGAGTAGTGGTTTTTGGCGAGTCGGATGGCAACACAAACCAGCTCCCTGAGACATTACAGTATAATATATTTTTTCCAGCAGCCTCAGGGCTTTTTTGGAAGTTTTTTGCTATCTTCTAAAAACAAAAACAAAAAAAAACACACACACAGTCGATTGGTATATGAGACTCGGCCAAATAACAAATCGGAAAATAAGAAAATTTTCTGAACTATATATGAAGATATAATAGCTCATTGAGTTAAAACTATCAGCAATAGTCTAGAAATGTCTCGCTCATATACATACTAATTTCATAATAAATCCAGTGAAGATAAATTATCTGTATTGTATTGTGAAGATATTTTTGTTCCTTACATGAGAAACTATCAACGGTCTTCTAGAAATGTTTCGCTCACATACAAATAATTTAAGGTTATATCATTCATGGTTATTCACGATAGATTTAAATTCTTCCACATAATTGTAATTTTCAGTGTTTTGTAGTACTTGCACCGACTTTTTAGTCGTAGAAAATTCAACTTTGGTTGCATCTAAATGCAGTAGTAGTAATACAGTAGTCTAGATAGCCCAAAAAAATAGTAGTTTGCAATATTTTCTAAACTGCTAAGATGTAACGAGATGGAAATTTCACTTTCGAGGTCTGGTTATTAGAGTGTTGAAATGATGATTGACATGATCGTATATCACGCCTCTTGGTTTAGAACAGAGCATATGAGCATAAGGTGTAATGTTTCTTCCTTCGAACCTCTTGCTCTCGTGTACATATTTATTACCATTTATTACCGCATTTTTTTCCGAAGATATTAAACATTAGATAGTCCTTCCTGAGTTTCAAAAGAACTTGATAGTGTCCCCGATACTCGGACGTAACACATCACTCGATCCATAGTCGATTTGATCAAATATGTCGGTTTAGCTAGAAACCCATATTCGTGTATTAGATCCCATAGGTGATCTCAATCGATTGTATCATATGCGGCTTTGAAATCTATAAACAGGTGGCACGTTGTAATTGCAACATTTTTGAAAGACTAATCGAATCGAAATTATTTCGTTTGTTATGATGCATGCCCCAGTAAAACCTGCTCTGAATTCCCCATTTTTCTCTATGGGCAGCGGTGAACACTTTGTAGGTGGCATTCAGCAATGTGATTGACTGGTACTTGCAACAATCCAGCTTATCACCTTTGTTATAGACGGGACATGTGTACTACTCCCTCATTATTTTATATGAAGAGTGAACTGCAATAAGAACGTAGGGAAACGTATATCTGCAAAAACAAACACGGACATTTAAAAACTACAGCCATTTTCAAAATCTCTCTCGATTTAGCAGAAGCTTTTACTAGATCGAACAATCGACTAATGATACATATGCATACTATGCTGAAGTATGCTCTCCAAAATGTGATTTTGTGTAAAGGTTTGGGAGAAAAGTTCTTCATTCAAACATAGAATAAGGAATTTTGCTCCCAAACATTTACGGAAAATCACCTATAATTCTCACAAGCTGACATCAGCAGCCTGGTAAATATAAACATTTGAATTGTGCGTTTATTTCCCCGGCAAGCAGTTTATCGTCTATTTATTCTTCATTAGTGGGAGGGTAACCTAATTTTCACCTCTCAAGAACTTGCGAAAAGCTACTGACAATGCAGTATGGAAGCTCCACCTCAACGGCATTCCTTATTATTGAACGCCCAGGCAGTTTAGTAACTATAATAACATATCGGAAAGAATGAAATATTCAAACCAACAGTCAGACTATAGAAATCATCAATGGGGAAACACGTGGCTGCAACCATGCGGTAGCATGCGGCTAACCGACATTTGTGATTTCTTACCTATTTCACCATTGTGCTATATGATCGGTGTAAAGCCAGACCGGACTAAGTAGCAAAATCTCAAAAGAAGAGAAAATGATAGGATTGAATCAATAATTTCTTCTCCAGCTACATTTCATTTGCGCCAGATTTGAAAAATATTATCATTAGCATGAATTATGAAATGAATCCATTGCGGATAATACCGTAAAGAATGCAAAGATTCAATTTTTGTACACGTTTTTCTCTGTATCAATGTAATATCGCTTAGTCCGGTCTGGCACAAAACCGACATCTTGCATGCGCGTGCGCTTTGTATTCGTTTTCACTGAAGTTAGACTGGACATACGGCATTTGGTAGAAATGCGGCTGCAAATATGGGTATTTCATCAACTTTACTAAAATGTGAATAACTCAAAAACGAAGCATCGTAGCTATGTAATGTAAGCGAACAAAAAATTCTACACAAAGCAAGCTACAATCCTATGCAATAATATGGGGTACTTTTGAATAAAATATCGGAGATATTTTGGTTCGAACTAGAAAATGCTAGCCGTGAGTAATCATCAAAATTTTAAAATTTTAGTTATGCCAAAAAATAGCTTAATTCCTTGCGCAACTTTACACGAGAGGGATTGTTGATATCTTTTACGTAAAAGTTTTAAAAATTCGAGAAAGCGCCGCAGCCGATCCTGTAACCTTTCGCCTTAAGTATGGTTTTACATTTCTTATAAAAGAAATGTATAGAATTCGCTCAAACTTTCAAGATTTTTTCCGAGACCCGGAGGGCCGAGTCTTATATACCAATCGACTCAGCTCGACGATTTGGGACAATGTCTGTGTGTGTGTGTAACGGAAAAATTCTCATTCGTGTTTCTCAGTAATGGCTGAACCGATCTTATCCATACCAATTTTAAATGAAAGACCTATCAAACAGTAACGACGCTATTAATTTGTTTTTGATTCTGATGTTTAGTTTCCAAGATATGAATGTGTAAAAATGGCGTTTTTTGCAGTTTTTTTTAAATTCTCTGCCGAAATTGACAACATAGATTAACACTTCATATGTTTTTAGACAGCTTTAACGAATACCTTTCGAACAAGCTATAGATTGTTGAAATTGGACTATTATCAAAAGAGATATTTAACATTAAATGCGGACGAAAGATTTTTATCATTCCCATTGCCAGAAATATGACCAAAACGCTTTTAATCCACCTAACAGTGTGATGAGACATTTCTTATAACTCTTATCACTCTCTTCGGATATAATATTATTATTATATTAACATTTATAACTTCATGCTTCGCGATGTTTTTGATAACACATACTACATGGGATAGTGGCAGGACTCAGAGAATCGCTCAAATCAGCATAGGACAACATCAGTGCTAGAAATCTCAAACCAAATCAATGGGAAAGCGAAAAAATGGCCCATAAAATAGACATACAAACGAATTATTGCTTATGCTCTGTTAATAAAATATCTAAAATCCTCAATCAATGCATTGTGGTGGGAAAACTGAATTTTATTAAATGGGTTATATATTCTACTGAGCCAAAAAATCGATTTTTTTAAATCGATTTGAAGTTTATACTTTACTCAAATTTCTTCAGAAAAGCGATACTAGCATTGACACCATTCAAAGAAAATCAACAGTGAATATTTCCAGACTTGTTTTTTTTTCCCATTTAAGAACTATTGTGTTTTTTTACATCCTAGATTGCATGATTCAGTGATCGAAACCCAAAACTTCATGAAGTATTTGAAATTATTAAATTAAAATTTGTGTTTGCTATTGAAATTGACAAAATGATAGTACAGTAATGTTTCGATTATATCACGCCTAGTTATATATATATATATATATATATATATATATATATATATATATATATATATATATATATATATATATATATATATATATATATATATATATATATATATATATATATATATATATATATATATATATATATATATATATATATATATATATATATATATATATATATATATATATATATATGTATGTATATATATATATATATATATATATATATATATATATATATATATATATATATATATATATATATATATATATATATAGATTAAGAAATTATCATTAGGGCCACACTGTGTCTGTTGATACTAATTATAAATAAATAAATAAATATGTTGAAAACAATGTATAAGTACATGTATATATACTCATTTAGATATATACATATCGATTTACATATGCATACTACTATACGTACATATACATGTGTATATACACAGATACATGCATTCATATATAGATACATAAGCGTGATATAATCGAAACATTACTGTATATGGGTCATTCCACGCGAAGTGATCAAAAAAGGTGCAAACTTGAAATCGACCTTCACGGATTTGAACCAAATTTGGAGGAATTGTTCATCTTGGGCCAATATATAAAAACCCAAATTTTTGTGTCAATTGAACCACCCCTCGGGTCATGGGAGCACCCCCCGTTTTGGCAAATTGCCAAAATCCTTGATTTTCTTTTGATCATATCTCCGGTTCTATTTACTCTAGAATCAAACCGCAAGTTGGCTTTCGAAGAAAATTGTTCAAGAAGTCTAGAAAAAATATTATGTTTTGCCGGCAGTGCTGCCAACTATGCAATTTTTTCAGTTAAATATTAAAAGTTAATTTTTCTCTCAATGCATATATTTTAATTTTGAAAATTTGAATGCCATCGCGTTCCTCAGACATTTTTACATAAAAAACACTTATCATTCCAATATGATATGAGCGCATCCTGACATATACCGTTTTGAAGGGAAAAACTCCCACTTTCTCATTTCTCATTTCTCTGTTACTTAATCATATTACGTTTCCGTCTCAACTCGACGCATTCCCAAAATAAAAACCTGTTTTAATCCACCTAGTGGTGCAATTGTGCTTTTCTCATTTGTCCAGACTGCGATTCCATGGCTGGTTAGGTTCAATACAATGGTGGAAATGAATATTACATGTTCAGTGCGATTTGCACATACGTACATGGATCGACAGCCACGATCTTGAGATACTATGTGATGCTGAAACATCGCTTGACCGCCGCTGGTTTCAAGTGATGTTTCAGTATCACATAGTAATACTTAAACTAGTTTTAATTTTAAAGTAGCAACCCCTCACTGCATACTCCCTTCGGGCCTGTATGATTGACGATTTTTAGAGTGATTGCATAACCTTTCTATATGAGAAAGGCAAAAATGTACCAAAGTCCAAAAAATCAATTTTTGTCAACATTATTTTTTTCGAGTTTACATCAAATCTCAATGTTTCATGCATTATAAAGTCATTTGGAATCAAAAATACAAATTTGATTTTGAAAATTTTTCATTTCAGTTTATATGGGAATTTGTTGTGTTATTGCACTCTTCAACTCGTAACCCCGGAACCGGAAGTCCAATCAATAAAAAATTAAAGGGTTGTGTACAGGACACGACCACAGAGACATTAATAATGTAGCTTTTTTCAAGAGCGTGGAAATGAATTTTATCTATCACACATATCGACTTACGTTCTTGCTCACTCGCCTATTTTCATATGTTACAATTTGCTTTATACCCTCCCAATTAAAACATAATTTATAGAAGGTCATTTAACGGTAATCTATTATTACAATCAATCAAGTATCTCACTAGGTGATTGGCATTATTTGGCTGATTCATCTAGTAAAAATAGGCTGGTCTGTCCAGAAAATATATTCAAAAGAAAAGTTCCATATTGAGAACTGTGATGAGGAAGCCCACGCCCGCCAACGGAAATATACGGATTCTCCATGAAATATGAAATTTCATTTTCCATTTAAATTTTCAATAATGTGCTAATGAACTTAAGTAAACAATCTTAAGGTTAACTATTTCTTGATCGATTAGTAGTTGAACAAATGCAATTATTTGATAAATTACATTGTTATACAGCGTTCGCACTACCGGTTAAAACGGGTTTTTGTGCTATGTTGGTGACATTTTTCTTGTTGCTAATTATTATAACGTGTTATAACTCTGTAGTGTAAACATTGTATTATTAAACCAATTCTGCGGCGTTTTATGTTATATAGGTGTTTTATGTGATAATAGGACTGACATAATTATATCTTCAGTACAGCGGTATGTTTCATAATTTAAAACAGATTTATTTTAAAATTTAAATTGGTATACCTTACCGTTCTATTTGTTATATATTTTAAAACGCGATTAGAACTGTGTTTTAAATACATAGGGCAGGACAGATACTCTGACTGCATAAACTGGGAAAACAATTTTAAGTCCAGTAACGCTTAAGACATGACTTGAATTTTAATCGAAAAAGAACACCCCCTTAAACTGCTGCTGGGACGGTAAGTTTTAAAATTTTTCGTTTTGTGCAGTACGAAACAAAAGTATTTGAAATTAGAAAACAAAAAGTTCTGCTGGGAATGTGATTGTTTCCGATGCAATTACACTCAGGTTTTTTTTGTACGGCCCGCGTAAATGGAAACCGCCTAAATTTCAAAAAACATGTAAATGAGAACCGCGTAAATTTCAAAATCCGCGTAAAAAATACCGCGCAAGAAAAAAACCGCGTAATAAACCTGAGTGTACTCTCCTATATAAAATACTACGCTGCTGAACAGTGCAATAACTACAGAAGCAAGTTGTCAGATGCCTTACTGATAAAAAACATATAACCGAAATATGAAACATATGAAAGCCAATAGGCTCTTCACTCTACGCAGCTACAAAGCGCCGTAAACATGGATTAACAAGCTATAACGCACACGCATGCATAAAAATGAATATTTTTTTTCAACGCAACACTCTCAAGCAGCACACATAAGTCGCATCCTGCCGTATTGAATTAAATCCAAACCACTCCACCCACCCACTTTGCAAATCATTCTGTGACACCGTGCTGGTACCCGAAAAATCCGCACTCGGCCACCGCTGCCGAAAATGCATAGCGTCTACCGCTTAGAGTAGCATCCAGACGCTGCAGCCATGATCTTACCCGTTCGACATAAGAACAAAAACTGATTCAAACGGGTAAGCGTCACCTATATTTATAAACTAACCGTATATGGTCTAGTCACTTAGGTGCGAGTGTGTGCAAATGCCTTCCTATTAAATAAAGACCCTTATAACAGTACATTCCTATAAAAGCGAGCTCAATTTGAAAAGAAATCTGAGGATTGTGGTTGAACTCTGGAATTCTCTATTGCAATATTTTCAGGCAGGAATTTGATATTGATGCTATTAGACAACTGGGAAATCAAGACCAACAGATCAGTTACATATCAGGACCCCTTTCCGACAATTTAACAAAAGTCCTCATGATATTTACAACAACAGGTTATCAATGTACGGATCAGATAATTGTTATTGTAATATTGAATTAAATCAGTCAGCATCAATAAATTTTCAACTTCAATCCAATTTTTTTGTGGCGGGGGGGGGGGGGTTGTATGGTGTTAAACCCTAAAACCTTCTCCTGGCTACGCCGTTGCTTGGAGTTATTTATTTTGCTTTTCATTTTCCGATATGTTTCAGATCGATCCGATGGTTATAAGTTAGAAAAATTGCAGTCGGAAGGTTCGCACAAATGAACATTTTTACACTGATAAGTTATCAAGTTCATTCCAGACAAGTTGGAAGTGTTCGGTGATTCTTTCTAGCGGTTGTAGATAGAAAAATGAAATACAAAATTCGTTTTATCGAAATAATGTTTGGCTTATTTCAATGGATTATTACTATATTGAACAATAAATAGGCGACAAAGAGTAATCAACAAACAACAAGCCATAACTTTTAAAGTATTAAAAATAGATATTTGAAGTCTTCAGTAAAGTTATTTGCAAAAGTAAGAGCCACAAATTTGCTGAAAACGGCTGCAAAATTAATTCTGCATAATTTTAAAACTTCAAAAATTACGGTTTCGGAATTATGCCATTTGGACAGTAAGATCGATTTTCACCAAACCCCACCAACCTCGTTACACTCGTTCACAGGAAACTTCTTCGAATGCTGAATATCTATTATAATACATTGAAACCCCGATTTTATCAGCCAAATATGAACATATGTTTGATGGGCTCTAGCAGACGAACAAGACTGAATTCGAGTAAATCCTTTCTTGAGTATGTTTTCCTTATCATGAAGATGGAAATATGCAAAAATAAAAAGTTCATCATAATCAGAAATAGTTATCAGACTACACCAAGGGACGGGAAGAATATTTTAACAGCTTCAGTTTATTATAAAGAAAAAAATTGCCCGATTTAGTCAAGTCCCCATTTTGTCAGCCTAAAATACACCATGAGACTGTTAAAAATGGGTTTTTATTGTGTATATTATTCACTGTGTTTCATAGTAATAGGTACATTTCATTTTTGGGGATATTTATTGCATTGAACTACAACAATTTTTAGGTAGTTTTCAAGGGGTTATTTTATAAACTTCTTCCAAAATTTGGCGAACCTATTCCAATTCGTATACCAATTAATTGGTATACTTAAGGGTTTGTTTGTTGCAGATAGAGAAAATATTGAAATTTTCAGCTTTTTTCCTACACAATATTAGGAAAGCTTATTAAACAATTTTTCCTAATAAGTTTGTGAAAATTATAAACTATTGGAAATTTTTTAATAGTTTTGTTTTTTATTTAACCGTGATTTTTTAATAAATAGCGACCATCGCTTCACAACGTAGTCTATTTTCGTGGCTTGCGGTGAGCACGATCTCTTGAATTGTTGAACTGAAAATTATGGAACAGAAATTAATTTTTAGTATTCTTTTCAGATTTAACTTGCCGCCCAGATAGCTCTGAATTAGACAACAGTTTTTTCGGCATTTAATTAGCAAGGGACTGGAAGGTGAAGTATATTTTTCAATATTTAGAGCCATAGTACTCAAGGGAGAGCAAGGTGTTGAAAGGAGAAAGTTTAGAAAAGCGTGGAAGGATCATATATGCAAGCTTAGAGTTCACCGGCGACTTAACCCTTTGTCTGCTACCATAGTGGTCAGGGTCTTTTGGCATTAGAAATGCGAATCACCTGAGTCTATGGCATGTCCGAACAAGCGTAAAGTAACTTGTTACTTCATGCTGTCGGAACCGACAAAAAGTTAAGTCACGGTAAACTTCCACACTAAGCATTTGCGACGTTGAAACTCATTGAATGAGCCAGTTTTGTTTGTTCCCTCACCAATTGCCTGCCTGAGTGATTTTATTTTATCGACTATTGTGACTGTCTCAGCGTGTGTGACAATATGGTCACATGTGTTGCTGATTTGCACGGTGTCGGCAGCTTTCACCCAACGCTGCAACGATGAATCCCCATCACGGTAAGTTCTATTTTTACCATTTTTTTTTTGTTAACCATTTTTTGTTAACGACCTATTGAGTTAATTTGTCAACAGTTTTTTCGGCATTTAATTAGCAAGGGACTGGAAGGTGAAGTATATTTTTCAATATTTAGAGCCATAGTACTCAAGGGAGAGCAAGGTGTTGAAAGGAGAAAGTTTAGAAAAGCGTGGAAGGATCATATATGCAAGCTTAGAGTTCACTGGCGACTTAACCCTTTGTCTGCTACCATAGTGGTCAGGGTCTTTTGGCATTAGAAATGCGAATCACCTGAGTCTATGGCATGTCCGAACAAGCGTAAAGTAACTTGTTACTTCATGCTGTCGGAACCGACAAAAAGTTAAGTCACGGTAAACTTCCACACTAAGCATTTGCGACGTTGAAACTCATTGAATGAGCCAGTTTTGTTTGTTCCCTCACCAATTGCCTGCCTGAGTGATTTTATTTTATCGACTATTGTGACTGTCTCAGCGTGTGTGACAATATGGTCACATGTGTTGCTGATTTGCACGGTGTCGGCAGCTTTCACCCAACGCTGCAACGATGAATCCCCATCACGGTAAGTTCTATTTTTACCATTATTTTTTTGTTAACCATTTTTTGTTAACGACCTATTGAGTTAATTTGTCAACAGTTTTTTCGGCATTTAATTAGCAAGGGACTGGAAGGTGAAGTATATTTTTCAATATTTAGAGCCATAGTACTCAAGGGAGAGCAAGGTGTTGAAAGGAGAAAGTTTAGAAAAGCGTGGAAGGATCATATATGCAAGCTTAGAGTTCACCGGCGACTTAACCCTTTGTCTGCTACCATAGTGGTCAGGGTCTTTTGGCATTAGAAATGCGAATCACCTGAGTCTATGGCATGTCCGAACAAGCGTCAAGTAACTTGTTACTTCATGCTGTCGGAACCGACAAAAAGTTAAGTCACGGTAAACTTCCACACTAAGCATTTGCGACGTTGAAACTCATTGAATGAGCCAGTTTTGTTTGTTCCCTCACCAATTGCCTGCCTGAGTGATTTTATTTTATCGACTATTGTGACTGTCTCAGCGTGTGTGACAATATGGTCACATGTGTTGCTGATTTGCACGGTGTCGGCAGCTTTCACCCAACGCTGCAACGATGAATCCCCATCACGGTAAGTTCTATTTTTACCATTTTTGCCTTTCTCATATAGAAAGGTTATGCAATCACTCTGAAAAACGTCAACCTAATCCCGGCCCGGAGGGCCGGGTGTCATATCCCATTCGACTCAGTTCGTCGAGATCGGAAAAAGTCTGTATGTGTGTGTGTATGTATGTATGTGTGTGTGTATGTGTGTGTGTATGTGTGTGTGTATGTATGTGCGTATGTGTCAAATAATGTCACTCATTTTTCTCAGAGATG
>NC_080671.1:231367226-231594726 GCF_030247195.1 Topomyia yanbarensis
ATAGAATAGAATAGAATAGAATAGAATAGAATAGAATAGAATAGAATAGAATAGAATAGAATAGAATAGAATAGAATAGAATAGAATAGAATAGAATAGAATAGAATAGAATAGAATAGAATAGATAGAATAGAATAGAATAGAATAGAATAGAATAGAATAGAATAGAATAGAATAGAATAGAATAGAATAGAATAGAATAGAATAGAATAGAATAGAATAGAATAGAATAGAATAGAATAGAATAGAATAGAATAGAATAGAATAGAATAGAATAGAATAGAATAGAATAGAATAGAATAGAATAGAATAGAATAGAATAGAATAGAATAGAATAGAATAGAATAGAATAGAATAGAATAGAATAGAATAGAATAGAATAGAATAGAATAGAATAGAATAGAATAGAATAGAATAGAATAGAATAGAATAGAATAGAATAGAATAGAATAGAATAGAATAGAATAGAATAGAATAGAATAGAATAGAATAGAATAGAATAGAATAGAATAGAATAGAATAGAATAGAATAGAATAGAATAGAATAGAATAGAATAGAATAGAATAGAATAGAATAGAATAGAATAGAATAGAATAGAATAGAATAGAATAGAATAGAATAGAATAGAATAGAATAGAATAGAATAGAATAGAATAGAATAGAATAGAATAGAATAGAATAGAATAGAATAGAATAGAATAGAATAGAATAGAATAGAATAGAATAGAATAGAATAGAATAGAATAGAATAGAATAGAATAGAATAGAATAGAATAGAATAGAATAGAATAGAATAGAATAGAATAGAATAGAATAGAATAGAATAGAATAGAATAGAATAGAATAGAATAGAATAGAATAGAATAGAATAGAATAGAATAGAATAGAATAGAATAGAATAGAATAGAATAGAATAGAATAGAATAGAATAGAATAGAATAGAATAGAATAGAATAGAATAGAATAGAATAGAATAGAATAGAATAGAATAGAATAGAATAGAATAGAATAGAATAGAATAGAATAGAATAGAATAGAATAGAATAGAATAGAATAGAATAGAATAGAATAGAATAGAATAGAATAGAATAGAATAGAATAGAATAGAATAGAATAGAATAGAATAGAATAGAATAGAATAGAATAGAATAGAATAGAATAGAATAGAATAGAATAGATAGAATAGAATAGAATAGAATAGAATAGAATAGAATAGAATAGAATAGAATAGAATAGAATAGAATAGAATAGAATAGAATAGAATAGAATAGAATAGAATAGAATAGAATAGAATAGAATAGAATAGAATAGAATAGAATAGAATAGAATAGAATAGAATAGAATAGAATAGAATAGAATAGAATAGAATAGAATAGAATAGAATAGAATAGAATAGAATAGAATAGAATAGAATAGAATAGAATAGAATAGAATAGAATAGAATAGAATAGAATAGAATAGAATAGAATAGAATAGAATAGAATAGAATAGAATAGAATAGAATAGAATAGAATAGAATAGAATAGAATAGAATAGAATAGAATAGAATAGAATAGAATAGAATAGAATAGAATAGAATAGAATAGAATAGAATAGAATAGAATAGAATAGAATAGAATAGAATAGAATAGAATAGAATAGAATAGAATAGAATAGAATAGAATAGAATAGAATAGAATAGAATAGAATAGAATAGAATAGAATAGAATAGAATAGAATAGAATAGAATAGAATAGAATAGAATAGAATAGATAGAATAGAATAGAATAGAATAGAATAGAATAGAATAGAATAGAATAGAATAGAATAGAATAGAATAGAATAGAATAGAATAGAATAGAATAGAATAGAATAGAATAGAATAGAATAGAATAGAATAGAATAGAATAGAATAGAATAGAATAGAATAGAATAGAATAGAATAGAATAGAATAGAATAGAATAGAATAGAATAGAATAGAATAGAATAGAATAGAATAGAATAGAATAGAATAGAATAGAATAGAATAGAATAGAATAGAATAGAATAGAATAGATAGAATAGAATAGAATAGAATAGAATAGAATAGAATAGAATAGAATAGAATAGAATAGAATAGAATAGAATAGAATAGAATAGAATAGAATAGAATAGAATAGAATAGAATAGATAGAATAGAATAGAATAGAATAGAATAGAATAGAATAGAATAGAATAGAATAGAATAGAATAGAATAGAATAGAATAGAATAGAATAGAATAGAATAGAATAGAATAGAATAGAATAGAATAGAATAGAATAGAATAGAATAGAATAGAATAGAATAGAATAGAATAGAATAGAATAGAATAGAATAGAATAGAATAGAATAGAATAGAATAGAATAGAATAGAATAGAATAGAATAGAATAGAATAGAATAGAATAGAATAGAATAGAATAGAATAGAATAGAATAGAATAGAATAGAATAGAATAGAATAGAATAGAATAGAATAGAATAGAATAGAATAGAATAGAATAGAATAGAATAGAATAGAATAGAATAGAATAGAATAGAATAGAATAGAATAGAATAGAATAGAATAGAATAGAATAGAATAGAATAGAATAGAATAGAATAGAATAGAATAGAATAGAATAGAATAGAATAGAATAGAATAGAATAGAATAGAATAGAATAGAATAGAATAGAATAGAATAGAATAGAATAGAATAGAATAGAATAGAATAGAATAGAATAGAATAGAATAGAATAGAAATAGAATAGAATAGAATAGAATAGAATAGAATAGAATAGAATAGAATAGAATAGAATAGAATAGAATAGAATAGAATAGAATAGAATAGAATAGAATAGAATAGAATAGAATAGAATAGAATAGAATAGAATAGAATAGAATAGAATAGAATAGAATAGAATAGAATAGAATAGAATAGAATAGAATAGAATAGAATAGAATAGAATAGAATAGAATAGAATAGAATAGAATAGAATAGAATAGAATAGAATAGAATAGAATAGAATAGAATAGAATAGAATAGAATAGAATAGAATAGAATAGAATAGAATAGAATAGAATAGAATAGAATAGAATAGAATAGAATAGAATAGAATAGAATAGAATAGAATATAGAATAGAATAGAATAGAATAGAATAGAATAGAATAGAATAGAATAGAATAGAATAGAATAGAATAGAATAGAATAGAATAGAATAGAATAGAATAGAATAGAATAGAATAGAATAGAATAGAATAGAATAGAATAGAATAGAATAGAATAGAATAGAATAGAATAGAATAGAATAGAATAGAATAGAATAGAATAGAATAGAATAGAATAGAATAGAATAGAATAGAATAGAATAGAATAGAATAGAATAGAATAGAATAGAATAGAATAGAATAGAATAGAATAGAATAGAATAGAATAGAATAGAATAGAATAGAATAATAGAATAGAATAGAATAGAATAGAATAGAATAGAATAGAATAGAATAGAATAGAATAGATAGAATAGAATAGAATAGAATAGAATAGAATAGAATAGAATAGAATAGAATAGAATAGAATAGAATAGAATAGAATAGAATAGAATAGAATAGAATAGAATAGAATAGAATAGAATAGAATAGAATAGAATAGAATAGAATAGAATAGAATAGAATAGAATAGAATAGAATAGAATAGAATAGAATAGAATAGAATAGAATAGAATAGAATAGAATAGAATAGAATAGAATAGAATAGAATAGAATAGAATAGAATAGAATAGAATAGAATAGAATAGAATAGAATAGAATAGAATAGAATAGAATAGAATAGAATAGAATAGAATAGAATAGAATAGAAGAATAGAATAGAATAGAATAGAATAGAATAGAATAGAATAGATAGAATAGAATAGAATAGAATAGAATAGAATAGAATAGAATAGAATAGAATAGAATAGAATAGAATAGAATAGAATAGAATAGAATAGAATAGAATAGAATAGAATAGAATAGAATAGAATAGAATAGAATAGAATAGAATAGAATAGAATAGAATAGAATAGAATAGAATAGAATAGAATAGAATAGAATAGAATAGAATAGAATAGAATAGAATAGAATAGATAGAATAGAATAGAATAGAATAGAATAGAATAGAATAGAATAGAATAGAATAGAATAGAATAGAATAGAATAGAATAGAATAGAATAGAATAGAATAGAATAGAATAGAATAGAATAGAATAGAATAGAATAGAATAGAATAGAATAGAATAGAATAGAATAGAATAGAATAGAATAGAATAGAATAGAATAGAATAGAATAGAATAGAATAGAATAGAATAGAATAGAATAGAATAGAATAGAATAGAATAGAATAGAATAGAATAGAATAGAATAGAATAGAATAGAATAGAATAGAATAGAATAGAATAGAATAGAATAGAATAGAATAGAATAGAATAGAATAGAATAGAATAGAATAGAATAGAATAGAATAGAATAGAATAGAATAGAATAGAATAGAATAGAATAGAATAGAATAGAATAGAATAGAATAGAATAGAATAGAATAGAATAGAATAGAATAGAATAGAATAGAATAGAATAGAATAGAATAGAATAGAATAGAATAGAATAGAATAGAATAGAATAGAATAGAATAGAATAGAATAGAATAGAATAGAATAGAATAGAATAGAATAGAATAGAATAGAATAGAATAGAATAGAATAGAATAGAATAGAATAGAATAGATAGAATAGAATAGAATAGAATAGAATAGAATAGAATAGAATAGAATAGAATAGAATAGAATAGAATAGAATAGAATAGAATAGAATAGAATAGAATAGAATAGAATAGAATAGAATAGATAGAATAGAATAGAATAGAATAGAATAGAAT
Organism: Topomyia yanbarensis; assembly: GCF_030247195.1. Classification (NCBI taxonomy): domain Eukaryota; kingdom Metazoa; phylum Arthropoda; class Insecta; order Diptera; family Culicidae; genus Topomyia; species Topomyia yanbarensis. Next base: position 231,372,113 of record NC_080671.1, read on the forward strand.
AGAATAGAATAGAATAGAATAGAATAGAATAGAATAGAATAGAATAGAATAGAATAGAATAGAATAGAATAGAATAGAATAGAATAGAATAGAATAGAATAGAATAGAATAGAATAGAATAGAATAGAATAGAATAGAATAGAATAGAATAGAATAGAATAGAATAGAATAGAATAGAATAGAATAGAATAGAATAGAATAGAATAATAGAATAGAATAGAATAGAATAGAATAGAATAGAATAGAATAGAATAGAATAGAATAGAATAGAATAGAATAGAATAGAATAGAATAGAATAGAATAGAATAGAATAGAATAGAATAGAATAGAATAGAATAGAATAGAATAGAATAGAATAGAATAGAATAGAATAGAATAGAATAGAATAGAATAGAATAGAATAGAATAGAATAGAATAGAATAGAATAGAATAGAATAGAATAGAATAGAATAGAATAGAATAGAATAGAATAGAATAGAATAGAATAGAATAGAATAGAATAGAATAGAATAGAATAGAATAGAATAGAATAGAATAGAATAGAATAGAATAGAATAGAATAGAATAGAATAGAATAGAATAGAATAGAATAGAATAGAATAGAATAGAATAGAATAGAATAGAATAGAATAGAATAGAATAGAATAGAATAGAATAGAATAGAATAGAATAGAATAGAATAGAATAGAATAGAATAGAATAGAATAGAATAGAATAGAATAGAATAGAATAGAATAGAATAGAATAGAATAGAATAGAATAGAATAGAATAGAATAGAATAGAATAGAATAGAATAGAATAGAATAGAATAGAATAGAATAGAATAGAATAGAATAGAATAGAATAGAATAGAATAGAATAGAATAGAATAGAATAGAATAGAATAGAATAGAATAGAATAGAATAGAATAGAATAGAATAGAATAGAATAGAATAGAATAGAATAGAATAGAATAGAATAGAATAGAATAGAATAGAATAGAATAGAATAGAATAGAATAGAATAGAATAGAATAGAATAGAATAGAATAGAATAGAATAGAATAGAATAGAATAGAATAGAATAGAATAGAATAGAATAGAATAGAATAGAATAGAATAGAATAGAATAGAATAGAATAGAATAGAATAGAATAGAATAGAATAGAATAGAATAGAATAGAATAGAATAGAATAGAATAGAATAGAATAGAATAGAATAGAATAGAATAGAATAGAATAGAATAGAATAGAATAGAATAGAATAGAATAGAATAGAATAGAATAGAATAGAATAGAATAGAATAGAATAGAATAGAATAGAATAGAATAGAATAGAATAGAATAGAATAGAATAGAATAGAATAGAATAGAATAGAATAGAATAGAATAGAATAGAATAGAATAGAATAGAATAGAATAGAATAGAATAGAATAGAATAGAATAGAATAGAATAGAATAGAATAGAATAGAATAGAATAGAATAGAATAGAATAGAATAGAATAGAATAGAATAGAATAGAATAGAATAGAATAGAATAGAATAGAATAGAATAGAATAGAATAGAATAGAATAGAATAGAATAGAATAGAATAGAATAGAATAGAATAGAATAGAATAGAATAGAATAGAATAGAATAGAATAGAATAGAATAGAATAGAATAGAATAGAATAGAATAGAATAGAATAGAATAGAATAGAATAGAATAGAATAGAATAGAATAGAATAGAATAGAATAGAATAGAATAGAATAGAATAGAATAGAATAGAATAGAATAGAATAGAATAGAATAGAATAGAATAGAATAGAATAGAATAGAATAGAATAGAATAGAATAGAATAGAATAGAATAGAATAGAATAGAATAGAATAGAATAGAATAGAATAGAATAGAATAGAATAGAATAGAATAGAATAGAATAGAATAGAATAGAATAGAATAGAATAGAATAGAATAGAATAGAATAGAATAGAATAGAATAGAATAGAATAGAATAGAATAGAATAGAATAGAATAGAATAGAATAGAATAGAATAGAATAGAATAGAATAGAATAGAATAGAATAGAATAGAATAGAATAGAATAGAATAGAATAGAATAGAATAGAATAGAATAGAATAGAATAGAATAGAATAGAATAGAATAGAATAGAATAGAATAGAATAGAATAGAATAGAATAGAATAGAATAGAATAGAATAGAATAGAATAGAATAGAATAGAATAGAATAGAATAGAATAGAATAGAATAGAATAGAATAGAATAGAATAGAATAGAATAGAATAGAATAGAATAGAATAGAATAGAATAGAATAGAATAGAATAGAATAGAATAGAATAGAATAGAATAGAATAGAATAGAATAGAATAGAATAGAATAGAATAGAATAGAATAGAATAGAATAGAATAGAATAGAATAGAATAGAATAGAATAGAATAGAATAGAATAGAATAGAATAGAATAGAATAGAATAGAATAGAATAGAATAGAATAGAATAGAATAGAATAGAATAGAATAGAATAGAATAGAATAGAATAGAATAGAATAGAATAGAATAGAATAGAATAGAATAGAATAGAATAGAATAGAATAGAATAGAATAGAATAGAATAGAATAGAATAGAATAGAATAGAATAGAATAGAATAGAATAGAATAGAATAGAATAGAATAGAATAGAATAGAATAGAATAGAATAGAATAGAATAGAATAGAATAGAATAGAATAGAATAGAATAGAATAGAATAGAATAGAATAGAATAGAATAGAATAGAATAGAATAGAATAGAATAGAATAGAATAGAATAGAATAGAATAGAATAGAATAGAATAGAATAGAATAGAATAGAATAGAATAGAATAGAATAGAATAGAATAGAATAGAATAGAATAGAATAGAATAGAATAGAATAGAATAGAATAGAATAGAATAGAATAGAATAGAATAGAATAGAATAGAATAGAATAGAATAGAATAGAATAGAATAGAATAGAATAGAATAGAATAGAATAGAATAGAATAGAATAGAATAGAATAGAATAGAATAGAATAGAATAGAATAGAATAGAATAGAATAGAATAGAATAGAATAGAATAGAATAGAATAGAATAGAATAGAATAGAATAGAATAGAATAGAATAGAATAGAATAGAATAGAATAGAATAGAATAGAATAGAATAGAATAGAATAGAATAGAATAGAATAGAATAGAATAGAATAGAATAGAATAGAATAGAATAGAATAGAATAGAATAGAATAGAATAGAATAGAATAGAATAGAATAGAATAGAATAGAATAGAATAGAATAGAATAGAATAGAATAGAATAGAATAGAATAGAATAGAATAGAATAGAATAGAATAGAATAGAATAGAATAGAATAGAATAGAATAGAATAGAATAGAATAGAATAGAATAGAATAGAATAGAATAGAATAGAATAGAATAGAATAGAATAGAATAGAATAGAATAGAATAGAATAGAATAGAATAGAATAGAATAGAATAGAATAGAATAGAATAGAATAGAATAGAATAGAATAGAATAGAATAGAATAGAATAGAATAGAATAGAATAGAATAGAATAGAATAGAATAGAATAGAATAGAATAGAATAGAATAGAATAGAATAGAATAGAATAGAATAGAATAGAATAGAATAGAATAGAATAGAATAGAATAGAATAGAATAGAATAGAATAGAATAGAATAGAATAGAATAGAATAGAATAGAATAGAATAGAATAGAATAGAATAGAATAGAATAGAATAGAATAGAATAGAATAGAATAGAATAGAATAGAATAGAATAGAATAGAATAGAATAGAATAGAATAGAATAGAATAGAATAGAATAGAATAGAATAGAATAGAATAGAATAGAATAGAATAGAATAGAATAGAATAGAATAGAATAGAATAGAATAGAATAGAATAGAATAGAATAGAATAGAATAGAATAGAATAGAATAGAATAGAATAGAATAGAATAGAATAGAATAGAATAGAATAGAATAGAATAGAATAGAATAGAATAGAATAGAATAGAATAGAATAGAATAGAATAGAATAGAATAGAATAGAATAGAATAGAATAGAATAGAATAGAATAGAATAGAATAGAATAGAATAGAATAGAATAGAATAGAATAGAATAGAATAGAATAGAATAGAATAGAATAGAATAGAATAGAATAGAATAGAATAGAATAGAATAGAATAGAATAGAATAGAATAGAATAGAATAGAATAGAATAGAATAGAATAGAATAGAATAGAATAGAATAGAATAGAATAGAATAGAATAGAATAGAATAGAATAGAATAGAATAGAATAGAATAGAATAGAATAGAATAGAATAGAATAGAATAGAATAGAATAGAATAGAATAGAATAGAATAGAATAGAATAGAATAGAATAGAATAGAATAGAATAGAATAGAATAGAATAGAATAGAATAGAATAGAATAGAATAGAATAGAATAGAATAGAATAGAATAGAATAGAATAGAATAGAATAGAATAGAATAGAATAGAATAGAATAGAATAGAATAGAATAGAATAGAATAGAATAGAATAGAATAGAATAGAATAGAATAGAATAGAATAGAATAGAATAGAATAGAATAGAATAGAATAGAATAGAATAGAATAGAATAGAATAGAATAGAATAGAATAGAATAGAATAGAATAGAATAGAATAGAATAGAATAGAATAGAATAGAATAGAATAGAATAGAATGGAATAGAATAGAATAGAATAGAATAGAATAGAATAGAATAGAATAGAATCTGTTACCAGAATGTCAAATTCCGATTTTAATTTTGCACGGCCGGCTGTCGGCCCGTCGTTGGTCCAACCCCGAAAGTAACTAGTCAATCAACCTAAGTTCGCTGTATCACAACAACAATCAATATCATATTTAAACTCTGTATTATACCGAAAGCAAATCAAAATTGTTTAACAGTTCTGTTCACACGGCCATGTTTTGCTAGCACAACACCACGTTTCACTATCCAGCATGCAACATCTAAATTCTGCAGTTCGACGGTCCTTACCGCCAAAATCTATTCGAGAGGACGAAACTCCTCCTGTTTGCTTCCATCGGAGTATCGGTTTGAATCACAATTTGCTATGTGATCGCACGCCACAACCCGTAACTCCGGAACCGGAAGTCGGTTGGGGATAAAATTTAATAGCCATTTACGGGGACGCAACATCTTTCATTTGAGACTAAGTTTGGTTGATTCGGTCTAGCCACCTCCGAGAAACCGATGTGACTGTTAGTCTGAATTTGGATACTTCCGCCGGGGCTTCCGGAACCGATGATGGTGGCCAATGTGACCAAAGAGACTTTGAATGGCTGTTAATGACCTAGTACTACAAATCGAAGCAGTTGTGGTCACATTTTGGAAAAATTTTCACCATTATACATTCATTGCAGAATTTCTTAAAATCGACATTTTCTGCGTGATCGTACTCATCACCCTGTAATTCCGAAACCGGAAGTCGGATCCATTAGAAATTCAATAGCAGCCTATGGGAACGTTGCACCTTTCATTTGGGACTAAGTTTGTAAAAATCGGTTCATCCATCTCTGAGAAAAGTGAGTGAGATTGTGTTCGCGTACACACACACACAGACGCACATACACACACACACACATACACACACACATACATACACACAGACATTTGCCGAACTCGACGAACTGAATCGAATGGTATATGTCACTCGGCCCTCCGGGCCTCCGTTAAAAAGTCGGTTTTCAGAGCAATTGCAATACCTTTCTATTGAGAAAGGCAAAAAGGTGCAAAATCGGCAAAGTCCCAAAAAGTCGATTTCTAAAAAAAAAAATTTCGTGATAACATAAAATCTCGACGTTTCATGCATTTTAAAGATGTTTGGCATCAAAAATACGAATTCGATTTCTGAAATTTCATGGGGTCCCCCCTTTGAAAAAAAATTTGAGTTCCGGCTTATATGGGAATTTCATGTGTGACCGGACCGTTCAGTCTATATTTCCGGAACCATACAAGCGGTCCGTGCGAAATTTTACAGGCATCTGTGGGGATAATATAGCTATCATTTGGGACTAAGTTTGTGAAAATCGGCCCAACCATTTCCGAGAAACTGATATGAGTTTGCTAGTTATGAAAGATGGCCGCTTTTCCCGGGCACTTCCGGAACCGTCTATGGTGGTCAATGTAGTCAACGAAAGTTTGTTTGGCCGTCGGTGACCTAGAACTGCAAAGTTAAGTTATTTGAGAGACATTTTAGCGAAATTTTTACCTTTTTTGCTTCCATCGGGGTATCGGTTTGAATCACAATTTGCTATGTGATCGCACGCCACAACCCGTAACTCCGGAACCGGAAGTCGGTTGGGGATAAAATTTAATAGCCATTTACGGGGATGCAACATCTTTCATTTGAGACTAAGTTTGGTTGATTCGGTCTAGCCACCTCCGAGAAACCGATGTGACTGTTAGTCTGAATTTGGATACTTCCGCCGGGGCTTCCGGAACCGATGATGGTGGCCAATGTGACCAAAGAGACTTTGAATGGCTGTTAATGACCTAGTACTACAAATCGAAACAGTTGTGGTCACATTTTGGAAAAATTTTCACCATTATACATTCATTGCAGAATTTCTTAAAATCGACATTTTCTGCGTGATCGTACTCATCACCCTGTAATTCCGGAACCGGAAGTCGGATCCATTAGAAATTCAATAGCAGCCTATGGGAACGTTGCACCTTTCATTTGGGACTAAGTTTGTAAAAATCGGTTCATCCATCTCTGAGAAAAGTGAGTGAGATTGTGTTCGCGTACACACACACAGACGCACATACACACACATACATACACACACATACATACACACACACAGACATTTGCCGAACTCGACGAACTGAATCGAATGGTATATGTCACTCGGCCCTCCGGGCCTCCGTTAAAAAGTCGGTTTTCAGAGCAATTGCAATACCTTTCTATTGAGAAAGGCAAAAAGGTGCGAAATCGGCAAAGTCCCAAAAAGTCGATTTTCATAAATAATTTTTTTTCGAGATAACATAAACTCTCGACGTTTCATGCATTTTAAAGATGTTTGGCATCAAAAATACGAATTCGATTTCTGAAATTTTTTGAAAAAAATTAGAGTTCCGTTCCGACTTATATGGGAATTTCATATGTGACCGAACGATTTAGTCTATATTTCCGGACCCATATAAGCGATCCGTGCGAAATTTTATATACATCTATGGGGATGTTATAGCTATCATTTGGGACTAAGTTTGTGAAAATCGGCCCAACCATTTCGGGAAACTGATGTGAGTTCGTAAATTTTGAAAGATGGCCGCTTTTCCCGGGCACTTCCGGAACCGTCTATGGTGGTCAATGTAGTCAACGAAAGTTTGTTTGGCCGTCGGTGACCTAGAACTGCAAAGTTAAGTTATTTGAGAGACATTTTAGCGAAATTTTTACCTTTTTTGCTTCCATCGGAGTATCGGTTTGAATCACAATTTGCTATGTGATCGCACGCCACAACCCGTAACTCCGGAACCGGAAGTCGGTTGGGGATAAAATTTAATAGCCATTTACGGGGACGCAACATCTTTCATTTGAAACTAAGTTTGGTTGATTCGGTCTAGCCACCTCCGAGAAACCGATGTGATTGTTAGTCTGAATTTGGATACTTCCGCCGGGGCTTCCGGAACCGATGATGGTGGCCAATGTGACCAAAGAGACTTTGAATGGCTGTTAATGACCTAGTACTACAAATCGAAGCAGTTGTGGTCACATTTTGGAAAAATTTTCACCATTATACATTCATTGCAGAATTTCTTAAAATCGACATTTTCTGCGTGATCGTACTCATCACCCTGTAATTCCGAAACCGGAAGTCGGATCCATTAGAAATTCAATAGCAGCCTATGGGAACGTTGCACCTTTCGTTTGGGACTAAGTTTGTAAAAATCGGTTCATCCATCTCTGAGAAAAGTGAGTGAGATTGTGTTCGCGTACACACACACACAGACGCACATACACACACACATACATACACACACATACATACACACACAGACATTTGCCGAACTCGACGAACTGAATCGAATGGTATATGTCACTCGGCCCTCCGGGCCTCCGTTAAAAAGTCGGTTTTCAGAGCAATTGCAATACCTTTCTATTGAGAAAGGCAAAAAGGTGCAAAATCGGCAGTCCTAAAAAGTCGATTTCTAAAAAAAAAACCTGTTTTAATCCACCTAGAGGTGCAATTGTGCCTTTCTCATTGCTCCAAACTATGGTTTAGCTGGTTCGTACAATATAACATTATGGAAATATCTTTCATTCTTATTCCACTTGGTAAGTATATATAAGAGCACCTTTTTGCATTCATCGCGGTATCGGTTTGAATCGGAGTTTTCTATGTGATCGCACTCCACAACCCGTAACTCCGGAGCCTGAAGTCGGATCCACACAAAATTCAACAACAGCTGATGGACCTTTCATTTAAAATCAAGTTTGTCAAAATCGGTTCAGAAAATTCCGAGAAACCGATGTGGACAAATCAACAAATTTTGTTTTGTAACCATACTCTTCAACTCGTAATCCGGAACAAGATGTCCATTGAAAATGAAATTCAATAGCAACCTATGGGAATATTATACCTTTCATTTGAATCTTAGTTTGTAAAAATCGGTTCAGCCATCTCCGAGAAACCGATATGGACATTTTGTTAACAAATCCGCACATACACACATACATACATACATACATACATACATACATACATACATACATACATACATACATACATACATACATACATACATACATACATACATACATACATACATACATACATACATACATACATACATACATACATACATACATACATACATACATACATACACACATACATACACACAGATATTTTGCGATCTCGGCGAAATGAGTCGAATGTTATATGAGACTCGGCCCTCCGGGCCTCGGTTAGAAAGTCGGTTTTTGGAGCAATTGCGTAATTAGCTTAATCAGCATGAGTTCAATGTTATCTTCATGTGATTATATTTTGAAATGTTGGTGGAATGGGTTTGAAAGTGGAGGGAATGGGGGGTTAGTAGAGTGGGAGTGGAGGATGCATCATAAATCCTTCATCTTATTTCGGTATAGCGGGTGGATAAAGGAAATGCGGGCGTGAGGGTGGTCCAAGGGGAGGGGAGTGATGAAGGAGGGAGATGTAAGGGCAAGGCAAGGGGGGAAGGGCGGCGACGCAATACTCAACTGCATATTTTGCCTTCCATTTGCAACTTGGTTTGAGAAAATCGGTTCAGTCATCATCGAAGAACCGATGTGACTTTAATTGTGGAATATGCCCGGAATTCCGGACTTCCGGAATCGTCGATAGTGGACAATATATTCAAAGAATGTTTGATTGGCAATCAGTGATCTAGATCTGCGATTAGAAGTAATTTGGTGACCATTTCAATAGTTTTTAGCCTCTGAGGTATTACGATTGTACCGATTTATATGGGAAATTCCAGTGTATCCTTACTAACACCCCTGTAACTCCGGAAGCAAGAGTCAGAACCGAATGAAATTCAGCAGCAGTCAATGGTATTACTGTATCTTTCATTTGAAATCAAGTTTGTAAAAATCGGTAGAGAATTCGTTGGGGAATGGGTGTGATATTAGCTTAGGAACTTGTCGGGTTCCCCGGGGGCGTCATGAACCGTCATAGGTGGCCAATGTGGTCAAAGCTGCTTTGATTGATCATTAGTGATCCAGACCCGCAAACTAGAGTAATGTTACATCAATTTTAATATGTTTTACATCATTTGAACATCATGGTGGTACCAGTTTATATGGGAATTTGCTGTGTGACCGCACTCTTCAACCCGTAACTCCGGAACCGGAAGTCGGATCGACTAAAAATTCAATAGCAGCTTATGGGAGCGTTATACCTTTCAGATGAAACTAAGTTTGCGAAAATCGATTCAGCCATCTCTGAGAAAATTGTGTGAGTTTAAATGACACACAAACATACACACACACATACACACACATACATACACACACAGACATTTGCCGATCTCGACGAACTGAATCGAATGGTGTATGACACTCGGCCCTCCGGGCCTCGGTTAAGAAGTCGATTTTTACAGTGATTGCATAGCCTTTCTTTATATGAGAAAGGCAAAAATTTCGTTATAACATAAAATCTCGACGTTTCATGCATTTTAAAGATGTTTGGCATCAAAAATACGAATTCGATTTCTGAAATTTCATGGGGTCCCCCCTTTGAAAAAAAATTTGAGTTCCGGCTTATATGGGAATTTCATGTGTGACCGGACCGTTCAGTCTATATTTCCGGAACCATACAAGCGGTCCGTGCGAAATTTTACAGGCATCTGTGGGGATAATATAGCTATCATTTGGGACTAAGTTTGTGAAAATCGGCCCAACCATTTCCGAGAAACTGATATGAGTTTGCTAGTTATGAAAGATGGCCGCTTTTCCCGGGCACTTCCGGAACCGTCTATGGTGGTCAATGTAGTCAACGAAAGTTTGTTTGGCCGTCGGTGACCTAGAACTGCAAAGTTAAGTTATTTGAGAGACATTTTAGCGAAATTTTTACCTTTTTTGCTTCCATCGGGGTATCGGTTTGAATCACAATTTGCTATGTAATCGCACGCCACAACCCGTAACTCCGGAACCGGAAGTCGGTTGGGGATAAAATTTAATAGCCATTTACGGGGACGCAACATCTTTCATTTGAGACTAAGTTTGGTTGATTCGGTCTAGCCACCTCCGAGAAACCGATGTGATTGTTAGTCTGAATTTGGATACTTCCGCCGGGGCTTCCGGAACCGATGATGGTGGCCAATGTGACCAAAGAGACTTTGAATGGCTGTTAGTGACCTAGTAATACAAATCGAAACAGTTGTGGTCCCATTTTGGAAAAATTTTCACCATTATACATTCATTGCAGAATTTCTTAAAATCGACATTTTCTGCGTGATCGTACTCATCACCCTGTAATTCCGGAACCGGAAGTCGGATGCATTAGAAATTCAATAGCAGCCTATGGGAACGTTGCACCTTTCATTTGGGACTAAGTTTGTAAAAATCGGTTCATCCATCTCTGAGAAAAGTGAGTGAGATTGTGTTCGCGTACACACACACAGACGCACATACACACACACATACATACACACACATACATACACACACAGACATTTGCCGAACTCGACGAACTGAATCGAATGGCATATGTCACTCGGCCCTCCGGGTCTCCGTTAAAAAGTCGGTTTTCAGAGCAATTGCAATACCTTTCTATTGAGAAAGGCAAAAAGGTGCGAAATCGGCAGTCCCAAAAAGTCGATTTCTATAAAAAAAATTTTTTCGAGATAACATAAAATCTCGACGTTTCATGCATTTTAAAGATGTTTGGCATCAAAAATACGAATTCGATTTCTGAAATTTCATGGGGTCCCCCCTTTGAAAAAAAATTTGAGTTCCGGCTTATATGGGAATTTCATGTGTGACCGGACCGTTCAGTCTATATTTCCGGAACCATACAAGCGGTCCGTGCGAAATTTTACAGGCATCTGTGGGGATAATATCAGCCCCATGAAAACTGTTTGTTGCCTGAAGCTGCCACCAAATACCAGTAGCGCTAGCTATGTTTCAAATGTTTAAGGTCTATTCACATGAACTGCACAACACTGAAAGTGGGAGTCAAAATAAATAAATAATAACAATATATGAGATTTTTCTTGCATTGCTTATTCTCCATAAAATCCGAACTCTTTTTTTACCTGTATTCCAGTTAAGTACATCAAAATGAAGTTTGTTTGCATTCGACAAGTTTCAGGTCGAGTTAACAATATTGGCTCTTAGCAATGTGAACGCTGCTTAAAGCGTGTTCGCTGTCATTTTTGGCAACTATCCGAGCCAGGAAGCCAGCTTATGTTGGCTTCATTCATTTTTCAAAGAAACGTCAAAACATTCACCCTCTTGGATAATCTAACTATCATTTGGGACTAAGTTTGTGAAAATCGGCCCAACCATTTCCGAGAAACTGATATGAGTTTGCTAGTTATGAAAGATGGCCGCTTTTCCCGGGCACTTCCGGAACCGTCTATGGTGGTCAATGTAGTCAACGAAAGTTTGTTTGGCCGTCGGTGACCTAGAACTGCAAAGTTAAGTTATTTGCGAGACATTTTAGCGAAATTTTTACCTTTTTTGCTTCCATCGGGGTATCGGTTTGAATCACAATTTGCTATGTGATCGCACGCCACAACCCGTAACTCCGGAACCGGAAGTCGGTTGGGGATAAAATTTAATAGCCATTTACGGGGACGCAACATCTTTCATTTGAGACTAAGTTTGGTTGATTCGGTCTAGCCACCTCCGAGAAACCGATGTGATTGTTAGTCTGAATTTGGATACTTCCGCCGGGGCTTCCGGAACCGATGATGGTGGCCAATGTGACCAAAGAGACTTTGAATGGCTGTTAATGACCTAGTACTACAAATCGAAGCAGTTGTGGTCACATTTTGGAAAAATTTTCACCATTATACATTCATTGCAGAATTTCTTAAAATCGACATTTTCTGCGTGATCGTACTCATCACTCTGTAATTCCGGAACCGGAAGTCGGATCCATTAGAAATTCAATAGCAGCCAATCGGAACGTTGCACCTTTCATTTGGGACTAAGTTTGTAAAAATCGGTTCATCCATCTCTGAGAAAAGTGAGTGAGATTGTGTTCGCGTACACACACACATACGCACACACACACATACACACACACACACACACATACATACACACACAGACATTTGCCGAACTCGACGAACTGAATCGAATGGTATATGTCACTCGGCCCTCCGGGCCTCCGTTAAAAAGTCGGTTTTCAGAGCAATTGCAATACCTTTCTATTGAGAAAGGCAAAAAGGTGCAAAATCGGCAAAGTCCCAAAAAGTCGATTTCCAAAAAAAAAAAAAAATTTCGTGATAACATAAAATCTCGACGTTTCATGCATTTTAAAGATGATTGGCATCAAAAATACGAATTCGATTTCTGAAATTTCATGGGGTCCCCCCTTTCCGGAACCATACAAGCGGTCCGTGCGAAATGTTACAGACATCTGTGGGGATAATATAGCTATCATTTGGGACTAAGTTTGTGAAAATCGGCCCAACCATTTCCGAGAAACTGATATGAGTTTGCTAGTTATGAAAGATGGTCGCTTTTCCCGGGCACTTCCGGAACCGTCTATGGTGGTCAATGTAGTCAACGAAAGTTTGTTTGGCCGTCGGTGACATAGAACTGCAAAGTTAAGTTATTTGAGAGACATTTTAGCGAAATTTTTACCTTTTTTGCTTCCATCGGGGTATCGGTTTGAATCACAATTTGCTATGTGATCGCACGCCACAACCCGTAACTCCGGAACCGGAAGTCGGTTGGAGATAAAATTTAATAGCCATTTACGGGGACGCAATACCTTTCATTTGAGGTCAAGTTTAGTCGAATCGGTCTAGCCATCTCCGAGAAACCGATGTGACTGTTACTCTGAATTTGGATACTTCCGCCGGGGCTTCCGGAACCGATGATGGTGGCCAATGTGACCAAAGAGACTTTGAATGGCTGTTAATGACCTAGTACTACAAATCGAAGCAGTTGTGGTCACATTTTGGAAAAATTTTCACCATTATACATTCATTGCAGAATTTCTTAAAATCGACGTTTTCTGCGTGATCGTACTCATCACCCTGTAATTCCGGAACCGGAAGTCGGATCCATTAGAAATTCAATAGCAGCCTATGGGAACGTTGCACCTTTCATTTGGGACTAAGTTTGTAAAAATCGGTTCATCCATCTCTGAGAAAAGTGAGTGAGATTGTGTTCGCGTACACACACACAGACGCACATACACACACACATACATACACACACACATACATACACACACACAGACATTTGCCGAACTCGACGAACTGAATCGAATGGTATATGTCACTTGGCCCTCCGGGCCTCCGTTAAAAAGTCGGTTTTCAGAGCAATTGCAATACCTTTCTATTGAGAAAGGCAAAAAGGTGCGAAATCGGCAAAGTCCCAAAAAGTCGATTTTCATAAATATTTTTTTTTCGAGATAACATAAACTCTCGACGTTTCATGCATTTTAAAGATGTTTGGCATCAAAAATACGAATTCGATTTCTGAAATTTTTTGAAAAAAATTAGAGTTCCGTTCCGACTTATATGGGAATTTCATATGTGACCGAACGATTTAGTCTATATTTCCGGACCCATATAAGCGATCCGTGCGAAATTTTATAGACATCTATGGGGATGTTATAGCTATCATTTGGGACTAAGTTTGTGAAAATCGGCCCAACCATTTCGGGAAACTGATGTGAGTTCGTAAATTTTGAAAGATGGCCGCTTTTCCCGGGCACTTCCGGAACCGTCTATGGTGGTCAATGTAGTCAACGAAAGTTTGTTTGGCCATCGGTGACCTAGAACTGCAAAGTTAAGTTATTTGCGAGACATTTTAGCGAAATTTTTACCTTTTTTGCTTCCATCGGGGTATCGGTTTGAATCACAATTTGCTATGTGATCGCACGCCACAACCCGTAACTCCGGAACCGGAAGTCGGTTGGGGATAAAATTTAATAGCCATTTACGGGGACGCAACATCTTTCATTTGAGACTAAGTTTGGTTGATTCGGTCTAGCCACCTCCGAGAAACCGATGTGATTGTTAGTCTGAATTTGGATACTTCCGCCGGGGCTTCCGGAACCGATGATGGTGGCCAATATGACCAAAGAAACTTTGAATGGCTGTTAATGACCTAGTACTACAAATCGAAGCAGTTGTGGTCACATTTTGGAAAAATTTTCACCATTATACATTCATTGCAGAATTTCTTAAAATCGACATTTTCTGCGTGATCGTACTCATCACCCTGTAATTCCGGAACCGGAAGTCGGATCCATTAGAAATTCAATAGCAGCCTATGGGAACGTTGCACCTTTCATTTGGGACTAAGTTTGTAAAAATCGGTTCATCCATCTCTGAGAAAAGTGAGTGAGATTGTGTTCGCGAACACACACAGACGCACATACACACACACATACATACACACACAGACATTTGCCGAACTCGACGAACTGAATCGAATGGTATATGTCACTCGGCCCTCCGGGCCTCCGTTAAAAAGTCGGTTTTCAGAGCAATTGCAATACCTTTCTATTGAGAAAGGCAAAAAGGTGCAAAATCGGCAAAGTCCCAAAAAGTCGATTTCCAAAAAAAAAAAAAATTCGTGATAACATAAAATCTCGACGTTTCATGCATTTTAAAGATGTTTGGCATCAAAAATACGAATTCGATTTCTGAAATTTCATGGGGTCCCCCCTTTGAAAAAAAATTTGAGTTCCGGCTTATATGGGAATTTCATGTGTGACCGGACCGTTCAGTCTATATTTCCGGAACCATACAAGCGGTCCGTGCGAAATTTTACAGACATCTGTGGGGATAATATAGCTATCATTTGGGACTAAGTTTGTGAAAATCGGCCCAACCATTTCCGAGAAACTGATATGAGTTTGCTAGTCATGAAAGATGGCCGCTTTTCCCGGGCACTTCCGGAACCGTCTATGGTGGTCAATGTAGTCAACGAAAGTTTGTTTGGCCATCGGTGACCTAGAACTGCAAAGTTAAGTTATTTGAGAGACATTTTAGCGAAATTTTTACCTTTTTTGCTTCCATCGGGGTATCGGTTTGAATCACAATTTGCTATGTGATCGCACGCCACAACCCGTAACTCCGGAACCGGAAGTCGGTTGGGGATAAAATTTAATAGCCATTTACGGGGACGCAACATCTTTCATTTGAGACTAAGTTTGGTTGATTCGGTCTAGCCACCTCCGAGAAACCGATGTGACTGTTACTCTGAATTTGGATACTTCCGCCGGGGCTTCCGGAACCGATGATGGTGGCCAATGTGACCAAAGAGACTTTGAATGGCTGTTAATGACCTAGTACTACAAATCGAAGCAGTTGTGGTCACATTTTGGAAAAATTTTCACCATTATACATTCATTGCAGAATTTCTTAAAATCGACATTTTCTGCGTGATCGTACTCATCACCCTGTAATTCCGGAACCGGAAGTCGGATCCATTAGAAATTCAATGGTAGCCTATGGGAACGTTGCACCTTTCATTTGGGACTAAGTTTGTAAAAATCGGTTCATCCATCCCTGAGAAAAGTGAGTGAGATTGTGTTCGCGTACACACACACAGACGCACATACACACACATACATACACACACACACATACATACACACACAGACATTTGCCGAACTCGACGAACTGAATCGAATGGCATATGTCACTCGGCCCTCCGGGCCTCCGTTAAAAAGTCGGTTTTCAGAGCAATTGCAATACCTTTCTATTGAGAAAGGCAAAAAGGTGCGAAATCGGCAGTCCCAAAAAGTCGATTTCTATAAAAAAAAATTTTCGAGATAACATAAACTCTCGACGTTTCATGCATTTTAAAGATGTTTGGCATCAAAAATACGAATTCGATTTCTGAAATTTCATGGGGTCCCCCCTTTGAAAAAAAATTTGAGTTCCGGCTTATATGGGAATTTCATGTGTGACCGGACCGTTCAGTCTATATTTCCGGAACCATACAAGCGGTCCGTGCGAAATTTTACAAGCATCTGTGGGGATAATATAGCTATCATTTGGGACTAAGTTTGTGAAAATCGGCCCAACCATTTCCGAGAAACTGATATGAGTTTGCTAGTTATGAAAGATGGGCGCTTTTCCCGGGCACTTCCGGAACCGTCTATGGTGGTCAATGTAGTCAACGAAAGTTTGTTTGGTCGTCGGTGACCTAGAACTGCAAAGTTAAGTTATTTGAGAGACATTTTAGCGAAATTTTTACCTTTTTTGCTTCCATCGGGGTATCGGTTTGAATCACAATTTGCTATGTGATCGCACGCCACAACCCGTAACTCCGGAACCGGAAATCGGTTGGGGATAAAATTTAATAGCCATTTACGGGGACGCAACATCTTTCATTTGAGACTAAGTTTGGTTGATTCGGTCTAGCCACCTCCGAGAAACCGATGTGATTGTTAGTCTGAATTTGGATACTTCCGCCGGGGCTTCCGGAACCGATGATGGTGGCCAATGTGACCAAAGAGACTTTGAATGGCTGTTAATGACCTAGTACTACAAATCGAAGCAGTTGTGGTCACATTTTGGAAAAATTTTCACCATTATACATTTATTGCAGAATTTCTTAAAATCGACGTTTTCTGCGTGATCGTACTCATCACTCTGTAATTCCGGAACCGGAAGTCGGATCCATTAGAAATTCAATAGCAGCCTATGGGAACGTTGCACCTTTCATTTGGGACTAAGTTTGTAAAAATCGGTTCATCCATCTCTGAGAAAAGTGAGTGAGATTGTGTTCGCGTACACACACACATACGCACACACACACATACATACACACACACACATACATACACACACAGACATTTGCCGAACTCGACGAACTGAATCGAATGGTATATGTCACTCGGCCCTCCGGGCCTCCGTTAAAAAGTCGGTTTTCAGAGCAATTGCAATACCTTTCTATTGAGAAAGGCAAAAAGGTGCAAAATCGGCAAAGTCCCAAAAAGTCGATTTCCAAAAAAAAAAAAAAAATCGTGATAACATAAAATCTCGACGTTTCATGCATTTTAAAGATGATTGGCATCAAAAATACGAATTCGATTTCTGAAATTTCATGGGGTCCCCCCTTTGAAAAAAATTTTGAATTCCGGCTTATATGGGAATTTCATGTGTGACCGGACCGTTCAGTCTATATTTCCGGAACCATACAAGCGGTCCGTGCGAAATGTTACAGACATCTGTGGGGATAATATAGCTATCATTTGGGACTAAGTTTGTGAAAATCGGCCCAACCATTTCCGAGAAACTGATATGAGTTCGCTAGTTATGAAAGATGGCCGCTTTTCCCGGGCACTTCCGGAACCGTCTATGGTGGTCAATGTAGTCAACGAAAGTTTGTTTGGCCGTCGGTGACATAGAACTGCAAAGTTAAGTTATTTGAGAGACATTTTAGCGAAATTTTTACCTTTTTTGCTTCCATCGGGGTATCGGTTTGAATCACAATTTGCTATGTGATCGCACGCCACAACCCGTAACTCCGGAACCGGAAGTCGGTTGGGGATAAAATTTAATAGCCATTTACGGGGACGCAATACCTTTCATTTGAGGTCAAGTTTAGTCGAATCGGTCTAGCCATCTCCGAGAAACCGATGTGACTGTTACTCTGAATTTGGATACTTCCGCCGGGGCTTCCGGAACCGATGATGGTGGCCAATGTGACCAGAGAGACTTTGAATGGCTGTTAATGACCTAGTACTACAAATTGAAGCAGTTGTGGTCACATTTTGGAAAAATTTTCACCATTATACATTCATTGCAGAATTTCTTAAAATCGACGTTTTCTGCGTGATCGTACTCATCACCCTGTAATTCCGGAACCGGAAGTCGGATCCATTAGAAATTCAATAGCAGCCTATGGGAACGTTGCACCTTTCATTTTGGACTAAGTTTGTAAAAATCGGTTCATCCATCTCTGAGAAAAGTGAGTGAGATTGTGTTCGCGTACACACACACAGACGCACATACACACACACATACATACACACACACATACATACACACACACAGACATTTGCCGAACTCGACGAACTGAATCGAATGGTATATGTCACTCGGCCCTCCGGGCCTCCGTTAAAAAGTCGGTTTTCAGAGCAATTGCAATACCTTTCTATTGAGAAAGGCAAAAAGGTACGAAATCGGCAAAGTCCCAAAAAGTCGATTTTCATAAATAATTTTTTTTCGAGATAACGTAAACTCTCGACGTTTCATGCATTTTAAAGATGTTTGGCATCAAAAATACGAATTCGATTTCTGAAATTTTTTGAAAAAAATTAGAGTTCCGTTCCGACTTATATGGGAATTTCATATGTGACCGAACGATTTAGTCTATATTTCCGGACCCATATAAGCGATCCGTGCGAAATTTTATAGACATCTATGGGGATGTTATAGCTATCATTTGGGACTAAGTTTGTGAAAATCGGCCCAACCATTTCGGGAAACTGATGTGAGTTCGTAAATTTTGAAAGATGGCCGCTTTTCCCGGGCACTTCCGGAACCGTCTATGGTGGTCAATGTAGTCAACGAAAGTTTGTTTGGCCGTCGGTGACCTAGAACTGCAAAGTTAAGTTATTTGAGAGACATTTTAGCGAAATTTTTACCTTTTTTGCTTCCATCGGAGTATCGGTTTGAATCACAATTTGCTATGTGATCGCACGCCACAACCCGTAACTCCGGAACCGGAAGTCGGTTGGGGATAAAATTTAATAGCCATTTACGGGGACGCAACATCTTTCATGTTATTGTTAGTCTGAATTTGGATACTTCCGGGGGGGCTTCCGGAACCGATGATGGTGGCCAATGTGACCAAAGAGACTTTGAATGGCTGTTAATGACCTAGTACTACAAATCGAAGCAGTTGTGGTCACATTTTGGAAAAATTGTCACCATTATACATTCATTGCCGATTTTCTTAAAATCGACATTTTCTGCGTGATCGTACTCATCACCCTGTAATTCCGAAACCGGAAGTCGGATCCATTAGAAATTCAATAGCAGCCTATGGGAACGTTGCACCTTTCATTTGGGACTAAGTTTGTAAAAATCGGTTCATCCATCTCTGAGAAAAGTGAGTGAGATTGTGTTCGCGTACACACACACAGACGCACATACACACACACATACATACACACACAGACATTTGCCGAACTCGACGAACTGAATCGAATGGTATATGTCACTCGGCCCTCCGGGCCTCCGTTAAAAAGTCGGTTTTCAGAGCAATTGCAATACCTTTCTATTGAGAAAGGCAAAAAGGTGCAGAATCGGCAGTCCCAAAAAGTCGATCTCTAAAAAAAAAAAATTTCGTGATAACATAAAATCTCGACGTTTCATGCATTTTAAAGGTGTTTGGCATCAAAAATACGAATTCGATTTCTGAAATTTCATGGGGTCCCCCCTTTGAAAAAAAATTTGAGTTCCGGCTTATATGGGAACTTCATGTGTGACCGGACCGTTCAGTCTATATTTCCGGAACCATACAAGCGGTCCGTGCGAAATTTTACAGGCATCTGTGGGGATAATATAGCTATCATTTGGGACTAAGCTTGTGAAAATCGGCCCAACCATTTCCGAGAAACTGATATGAGTTTGCTAGTTATGAAAGATGGCCGCTTTTCCCGGGCACTTCCGGAACCGTCTATGGTGGTCAATGTAGTCAACGAAAGTTTGTTTGGCCGTCGGTGACATAGAACTGCAAAGTTAAGTTATTTGAGAGACATTTTAGCGAAATTTTTACCTTTTTTGCTTCCATCGGGGTATCGGTTTGAATCACAATTTGCTATGTGATCGCACGCCACAACCCGTAACTCCGGAACCGGAAGTCGGTTGGGGATAAAATTTAATAGCCATTTACGGGGACGCAACATCTTTCATTTGAGACTAAGTTTGGTTGATTCGGTCTAGCCACCTCCGAGAAACCGATGTGACTGTTAGTCTGAATTTGGATACTTCCGCCGGGGCTTCCGGAACCGATGATGGTGGCCAATGTTACCAAAGAGACTTTGAATGGCTGTTAATGACCTAGTACTACAAATCGAAGCAGTTGTGGTCACATTTTGGCAAAATTTTCACCATTATACATTCATTGCAGAATTTCTTAAAATCGACATTTTCTGCGTGATCGTACTCATCACCCTGTAATTCCGGAACCGGAAGTCGGATCCATTAGAAATTCAATAGCAGCCTATGGGAACGTTGCACCTTTCATTTGGGACTAAGTTTGTAAAAATCGGTTCATCCATCTCTGAGAAAAGTGAGTGAGATTGTGTTCGCGTACACACACACAGACGCACATACACACACACATACATACACACACATACATACACACACAGACATTTGCCGAACTCGACGAACTGAATCGAATGGTGTATGTCACTCGGCCCTCCGGGCCTCCGTTAAAAAGTCGGTTTTCAGAGCAATTGCAATACCTTTCTATTGAGAAAGGCAAAACATTTTTTAGTTTGTTTCCTTTTAGGACAATAACACATCCAAACCCATGCGACTTGCACGACTCTATAGGTTGCCTTATCAGATCTACCATAGTTTGCAGATGAAACTTGGGATGGCAGGCTGCTAGCAGATTGAAAAAGTACCAGATCATGCTGTGTGGGGTGCTGTCCCGGTTAACAATGAGGCGAACGAGATATTTGGAGTTAAGTCATTTAGTAGGACAACTGTCAGTTTGCTGGTTGAATTTAATTTGGTTTTTTTTTAATTTAAAAATCATTAAAAATAATTAAGGTTTAAGAATGATATGAGTGTGCTCGTAAGGACACCCGCTATCAATACATAAGAGAAACTGGCACAATTTTTCCAAATTAAAAATCCCTATTACATTTTGGAACACATGCAACGAGGGCATCAGGAGTGAACCCGCCACTTCACCATACCAACACATACAACGTCGAGCGGCAAAAGCCTACTAATATCCGGAGCCTCTTACTGGAATAGCTTACCGCTGGCAATTAAGCAGAAACCAACTCTATCATCCTTTAAAACAGCACTGAAAAGCTCATCTTAAAGTCACTTGAACTAATATTAGCTTAAACCCCTACTTTTTTTTAAATTTAGTTCTTCATCTGAATTATTTTTCAACCCAGTAAACAATAATCTACATGTATAATCCAAAATGTTGCTTCCTTGACCTGAGTTAAGGTATATGTCGACAGATTACCGTAATATTGCTAATAAACAAACAAAAAAATTAAAATATTCAATCAAATAAAGTATATGAAATCATGACAAAAAAACAATAAAAAAACATCATAATCGCATGTCCACCCACATCGAAAGGGATTCCCAAAGATACGATTATAAGTAGAATATCTATAATATAAAACAATAAAATATTTACTCCAACGAAAATTGATTTTATATACCGGTTAAAGGATGAGAGAGCACAATCCGTCGAACCGTACTCAGATCACCGGCTTTGGCCGCTTCCAAAAGGTACTCTAACCGACTGTGTGTGAAAGTGGATCTCTCAAAATTTTCAGCACATTCTCTGTAGCTAACTGGGCGGCTCTGCAGGGATACAATGCTGGTATCTATGTTGTAAAACAGTAACAAGCTTGAATCTTATCTTCTCTAGCACATCTATGTGACATTGTTTGACCGCCCTAATAAAAATCTTATGGTTAAATAGCTTAACGACGTGTTCAGGATATCATCCAAACTATATATGGAATGGTTTCACTATATGGGTTATAGGTCGTGTATAGTTTCTTTTTATTAGGGCGAGTCCGTCGAGCGTATCCACATTTACATCGTGACGCAGAAGCACATCCATAATCTCTATATTTTTCTCGTTCAACTGTGCACCATTACGAATCAAAATTTCGAGAATTTTTCGCTTCGGATACACTGAGTGGGCTACTGTACGGATGTACTACTTTGACATTTTCGGCTGAGGTTCTTTTTCAGTCACTGAATATCAGCCCGACAAGCATCCAGCCAAAAGTGCTCCTTATATTCATCTGAAAATTTGCGTTCAGGCTTCAAAATATTGCTATATTTTAAAATTAAAATTTCTACTCACATGTAATTTTTTCCTGCAGTTCCGATTCAGTTCGGACACTTCAAAGTACCAAACGAACAGGCATTTTGCAGCGGAACAAGACATAACTTGGAATTAACGTCGGCACCATGCTGCAGCAGAATCTGCACGACCCATATACGATTGTAACCGGCAGCCAGATGAAGTGGACTGATTTGCGTCCGTCACTTGCACGACCGTTCACATTCAGCAGTTTATCCTTTCTGTACTCACCCGGACTGTACAGGAGTCTGCCAAATTCAGTTGAATTTATTTTCCGAATTTCTTATATTCGGCACCATGTCGTAGCAGTGCAATTCAAACATAATTTTTTTCTTTGCTTACGAATGGTTGCTATACAACAACAACAACCGAAAATCCAATAAACAAAGAAGTTGCTGGAGAAATTATTATTTTGGCCGCATCGAGAAGTTACTCAATGTACTGGTAACTGGCGGTAAATTACTCGGACACTTTTTTTTCAGAAGATTTAATGAAGTTTCAGGTCGTGTCGTTGACCTTTACGTCCTAGCCCAGTACACGTGCTATTGGTAGGGTCCAAGCTACCGCACGGGGTGCACTGCGGGCGTGTCGGCCTCGAATGGTGACGCTGCCATTAATACCGACTAAACTCCATTGGGCTCCGCCATCGTTCCTCCCAGGAAGTACCTCTCGGTATTACTTCTGGGGGGATGGCTGTACTTAATGTACTCATTCACTCTCACTCACGCGTTCATACGTCCTGTATGAGGCTTACTTGGGTGCTCTCTCTATCGCACCTTGATTCACTCTCAAACACTCCACATGAGGCTGACTTTTGTGCTCACCTTTTTCGTTCCTTGCGAAGCTGACTTGTGTGCTCACCTTACTCATTCTTTGCTAGGCTTACTTTTGTGCTAGCCTCACCCATTCCATGTGAGGCTGACTGGGGTGCTCACCCTATCACCTGGTTCACCCTCAATCGCGCCACTCTATTGTACCTCTGTCACTCCCCCTGGCATCCCATGTAGGACATTTTTCTTAGGCCCCACTTCTGACATATCATGCGAGGCTGACTTGTGTGCTCACCTTTTTCATTCCTTGCTAGGCTGACTTTTGTGCTAGCCTCTACCATACCATGTGAGGCTGACTTTTGTGCTCACCCTTAACATGCCGTGTGAGACTGACTTGGATGCTCACCCTTTCACTCCTCTGCCACGCCATGAGGCATCGATAGCTAAGTCCCAACATACTACGCTACGACCCTCCCGTCTTGGCATGAGGCACTCCACTTATACGCCTATACACTCACTCTTCTGTCTTGCTTCGGGGTGGCTGGGTTTACCCCTTACGCGGTTGCCAGTCGCTGCGCCAAACCTGCCTCGGCATGAACAGACCATTCACTCCCTTTTTTGCGCTTGGCCTTTTTCGCTCCAGCTAACCAATCACTAGTTAGCCGTGCCCGTCGTCTGTTGCTCGGTTCGTCAGATTACTTGTAGCCTACAGGCAATCTGGATGGTAGCAGCCGAGACTGCGTTCCACTTCTCCACCGATTGACACATCCGCTGCATAAGGGTATCAAGGGTTGTGTCCCAGCCACAGACGTCAAGCATTGCTCTTCTTTCGACGTCGAACCGATGACATACGGACAGTATGTGTTCGGCAGTTTCGTCTACACCTGGGCAGTCCGGGCAGACTGGGACCTCCGCGTGCCCGAACCTGTGGAGGTACTGTCGGAAACAGCCATGGCCTGACAGGAATTGTGTCAGGTGGAAGTGAACTTCCCCATGGGGTCTTCCCACCCAGCTCGATATGCTAGGTATCAGCCGGTGGGTCCACCTACCTTTCGAGGAGTTGTCCCACTCACGCTCTCATCTGGAGACCGAGGTCATACCGTGCGGTAGGCAGATATCACTCTGAGGCACATCACGCGGTAGCTGCTCTCCAGTTTCTGTAGGTAACTGGTTACCCTCAGTGCTCTTGACCATGACGGGCCGCCGTACCTGAGGATAGATACGGCAATGCCTGCCAGTAACCTACGTCTACTGGCGCACACCTTTGAGCTGTTGGACATCATCCTCGATAGAGCCGCAACAGCAGTCGACGCTCTCTTGCATGTATAGTCGACATGGCTGCCGAAGGTCAGCTTGTCGTCTATAATGACTCCGAGAGACTTCAGACTTCGCTGTGAAGTGATCGCGACTTCTCCCACATGGATAACTGCATGTTGTGCCGACTTGCGGTTGTTGACGATAACTACCTCCGTCTTATAATGAGCGAGCTCTAGGCCTCTCGCGCTCATCCATTCCTCCACCGTGCTGATCGCGTGTTCTGCGGTTAGTTCTACCTCAGGAATTGACTCCCCGTAGACCTCCAAGGTTACGTCGTCGGCAAAACCGACGATCTTGACCACAGGAGGGAACTTCAGTGTCAGAACCCCGTCATACATGAGGTTCCATAGCACCGGGCCTAGGATCGAGCCCTGCGGGACTCCGGCAGTAATCGGAACCCTTTTTTGACCGGCATCGGTCTCGTATAGCAGTACGCGGTTCTGGAAGTAACTTTCCAGGATCCGGTACAGATCCACCGGTAGGCTAAGCCGGTGTAACGAGAGCGCGATGGCATCCCAGCTTTCGCTGTTGAATGCATTCTTCACGTCAAGTGTCACTAACGCACAGTATCGAATACCTCGCCTTTTCCGTTGGATCGCTATCTCGGCAGTATTTATCACTGAGTTGAGAGCGTCCACTGTGGACTTACCCTTCCGAAAGCCAAACTGGTTGCTTGACAGGCCGTCCGTACCTTCCGCGTACGGGGTTAGCCTGTTGAGGATGATCCTCTCAAGCAGTTTAAAAGTCGTGTCGATCAGACAGATTGGTCTGTACGCCGATGGGTCGTCTGGCGGCTTCCCGGGCTTCGGCAACAGCACCAGTTTCTGCCTTTTCCATCTATCGGGGAAACGGCACTCGTCAAGGCATCTCTGCATAGCTAGCCTGAACATGTTCGGGTTCGCTATGATCGCTGCCTTGAGAGCGAGTAGTTCTTCATTCGTCACTGGAGCCACCATTTCGGCCGTGCCCGCACTGTCGCGTAGTACAGGTGGCCAGGGGCTTGTGGCTCGAGACGGGAAGAGTACTTCGATAATCGTTACCAACCGGCCCGGAGACCGTTCTGGGGGTGAGGAGCCCCCTTTGGTCTTGGCCATCACAATCCGGTAGGCGTCACCCCACGGATTCGCGTTGGCACTCTCACACAGGTTGTCGAAACGCGCTCTCTTGCTGCTTTTAATGGCCTTGTTAAGGGCCAATTTCGCAGCTCGAAACACTTCACGGCGGTTCTCTCTTGCATCCTCGGTGCGAGCTCTTTGCATCCTACGTCTAGCTCTGAGGCAGGCTGACCGAAGAGCTGCAATCTCGGCACTCCATCACTATACTGGGCATCTACCGTTTCTTGGCAGTGTTTTTCTCGGCATAGTGGCGTCGCACGCACGTGATAGAACAGCTACCAGCGCATCCTCGCTTAGACTGTCGGTGTTGGCCTCCAGTCCCAGGGCCGCGGTGAAAGCTTCGCTGTCGAAGGGATTGGACTTCCACCCGCGTACCTGACAGGGATCTCCCGCCCTCGGATGCTGCACACCATAGTTGATCCTAAAGCGGATTGCTAAATGATCGCTATGGGTGTAGCCTTCGTGTACCCTCCATTCCATGCCTGGAGCCAGACTCCGGGTGGCAAATGTTACGTCAATCCACGCCTCCACCCCGTTTCTACGGAATGGACTAACGGAGCCATTATTAGCTAGCACAGTATCGAGTTTCGCAAGCGCCTCCATTAGCGCTTTTTTTTTTTTACAATGGAGAAGACCTTTATGTCCTAGCCCAGTACACGTGCTAACGGTAGGGTCCAATCTACCACAAGGGGTGCACTGGGGGCGTGTCCGACTCGAATGGTGACCAGCCATTAATACCGACTAAACTCCATTGGGCTCCGCCATCATTCCTCCCAGGAACTACCTCTCGGTATTACTTCTGGGGGGATGGCTGTACTCAATGTACTCATTCACTCTCACTCGCGCGATCATACATCCTGTATGAGGCTTACTTGGGTGCTCTCTCAATCACACTTTGATTCACTCTCAAACACTCCCACATGAGGCTGACTTTTGTGCTCACCTTTTACGTTCCATGCGAGGCTGACTTGTGTGCTCACCTTACTCATTCCTTGCTAGGCTTACTTTTGTGCTCGCCCTACCCATCCATGTGAGGCTGACTTGGGTGCTCACCCTATCACCTGATTCACTCTCAATCGTGCCACTCTATTGTACCTTTGTCACTCCCCCTGGCATCCCATGTGGGACATTTTTCTTAGGCCCCACTTCTGACATACCATGCGAGGCTGACTTTTGTGCTCACCTTTTTCATTCCTTGCTAGGCTGACTTTTGTGCTAGCCTCTACCAACCTGTGAGGCTGACTTTTATGCTCACCCTTAACATGCAATGTGAGACTGACTTGGATGCTCACCCTTTCACTCCTCTGCCACGCCATGAGGCATCGATAGCTTAGTTCCAACATACTACGCTACGACCCTCCCGTCTTGGCATGAGGCAGTCCACTTATACGCCTATACACTCACTCTTCTGTCTTGCTTCGCGGTGGCTGGGTTTACCCCTTACGCGGTTGCCATTCGCTGCGCCAACCTACCTCGGCATGAACAGACCATTCACTCTCTTATTTTGCGCTTGGCCTTTTTCGCTCCAGCTAACCAATCACTAGTTAGCCGTGCCCGCCGTCTGTTGCTCGGTTCGCCAGATTACCTGTAGCCTACTGGCAATCTGGATGGTAGCAGCCGAGACTGCGTTCCACTTCTCCACCGTTTGACACATCCGCTGGATAAGGGTATCCGGGGTTGTGTCCCAGCCACAGACGTCAAGCATTGCTCTTCTTTCGACGTCGAACCG
Organism: Topomyia yanbarensis; assembly: GCF_030247195.1. NCBI lineage: Eukaryota > Metazoa > Arthropoda > Insecta > Diptera > Culicidae > Topomyia > Topomyia yanbarensis. The sequence continues at coordinate 231,399,850 of NC_080671.1, forward strand.
ATGACATACGAACAGTATGTGTTCGGCAGTTTCATCTACACCTGGGCAGTCCGGGCAGACTGGGACCTCCGCGTGTCCGAACCTGTGGAGGTACTGACGGAAACAGCCATGGCCTGACAGGAATTGTGTCAGGTGGAAGTGAACTTCCCCATGGGGTCTTCCCACCCAGCTCGATATGCTAGGTATCAGCCGGTGGGTCCACCTACCTTTCGAGGAGTTGTCCCACTCACGCTGCCATCTGGCGACCGAGGTCACCCTGGTGCGCTCGCGGGCTCCCCTATTTCCACGTAGCTCAAAGCACTCCTCATCTTCCCGAATGACCAGCCCGACTGGCATCATGCTCGCTATCACGCAGGATGCATCGTGTGATACCGTGCGGTAGGCAGATATCACTCTGAGGCACATCACGCGGTAGGTGCTCTCCAGTTTCTGTAGGTAACTGGTTACCCTCAGTGCTCTTGACCATGACGGGCCGCCGTACCTGAGGATAGATACGGCAACGCCTGCCAGTAACCTACGTCTACTGGCGCACACCTTTGAGCTGTTGGACATCATTCTCGATAGTGCCGCAACAGCAGTCGACGCTCTCTTGCACGTATAGTCGACATGGCTGCCGAAGGTCAGCTTGTCGTCTATAATGACTCCGAGAGACTTCAGACTTCGCTGTGAAGTGATCGCGACTTCTCCCACATGGATAACTGCATGTTGTGCCGACTTGCGGTTGTTGACGATAACTACCTCCGTCTTATGATGAGCGAGCTCCAGGCCTCTCGCGCTCATCCATTCCTCCACCGTGCTAATCGCGTGTTCTGCGGTTAGTTCTACCTCAGGAATTGACTCCCCGTAGACCTCCAAGGTTACGTCGTCGGCAAAGCCGACGATCTTGACCCCAGGAGGGAACTTCAGTCTCAGAACCCCGTCATACATGAGGTTCCATAGCACCGGGCCTAGGATCGAGCCCTGCAGGACTCCGGCGGTAATCGGAACCCTTTTCTGACCGGCATCGGTCTCGTATAGCAGTACGCGGTTTTGGAAGTAACTTTCCAGGATCCGGTACAGACCCACCGGTAGGCTAAGCCGGTGTAACGAGAGCGCGATGGCATCCCAGCTTGCGCTGTTGAATGCGTTCTTCACGTCAAGTGTCACTAACGCACAGTATCGAATACCTCGCCTTTTTCGTTGGATCGCTATCTCGGCAGTATTTATCACTGAGTTGAGAGCGTCCACTGTGGACTTACCCTTCCGAAAGCCAAACTGGTTGCTTGACAGACCGTCCGTACCTTCCGCGTACGGGGTGAGCCTGTTGAGGATGATCCTCTCAAGCAGTTTGCCAGTCGTGTCTATCAGACAGATTGGTCTGTACGCCGATGGGTCACCTGGCGGCTTCCCGGGCTTCGGCAACAGCACCAGTTTCTGCCTTTTCCATCTATCGGGGAAACGGCACTCGTCAAGGCATCTCTGCATAGCTAGCCTGAACATGTTCGGGTTCGCTATGATCGCTGCCTTGAGAGCGTTGTTTGGAACTCCATCCGGCCCTGGAGCTTTGTTCATTGCTATGGATTTAGCCACTGCGAGTAGTTCTTCATTCGTCACTGGAACCACCATTTCGACCGTGCCCGCACTGTCTCGTAGTGCAGGTGGCCAGGGGCTTGTGGCTCGAGACGGGAAGAGTACTTCGATAATCGTTGCCAACCGGTCCGGAGACCGTTCTGGGGGTGAGGAGCCCCCTTTGGTCTTGGCCATCACAATCCGGTAGGCGTCACCCCACGGATTCGCGTTGGCACTCTCACACAGGTTGTCGAAACACGCTCTCTTGCTGCTTTTAATAGCCTTGTTAAGGGCTAATTTCGCAGCTCGAAACACTTCACGGCGGTTCTCTCTTGCATCCTCGGTGCGAGCTCTTTGCATCCTACGTCTAGCTCTGAGACAGGCTGACCGTAGAGCTGCAATTTTGGCACTCCACCAGTATACCGGGCATCTACCGTTTCTTGGCAGTGTTTTTCTCGGCATAGTGGCGTCGCACGCGCGTGATAGAACAGCTACCAGCGCATCCCCGCTTAGACTGTCGGTGTTGGCCTCCAGTCCCAGGGCCGCGGTGAAAGCTTCGCTGTCGAAGTGATTGGACTTCCACCCGCGTACCTGACAGGGATCTCCCGCCCTCGGATGCTGCACACCATAGTTGATCTTAAAGCGGATTGCTAAATGATCGCTATGGGTGTAGCCTTCGTCTACCCTCCATTCCATGCCTGGAGCCAGACTCGGGCTGGCAAAGGTCAAATCAATCCACGCCTCCACTCCGTTTCTACGGAATGTACTAGCGGAGCCATCATTAGCTAGCACAGTATCGAGTTTCGCAAACGCTTCCATTAGCGCTTGACCCCTGCTATTTGTACAGCGGCTGCCCCACTCCACTGCCCAAGCGTTGAAGTCTCCCGCTATTACTACCGGTTTCCGGCCCACTAGGTCTGACGAGAGCCTGTCGATCATCTGGTTGAACTGTTCTATTGGCCACCTTGGTGGAGTGTAACAGCTACAATAGAACACACCATTGATCTTGGCAATCGCAACACCCTCGGCGGAAGGGCGTATTACCTCTTGAACCGGGAACCGTCCCGTTGTACAGATTGCCACCATTCCAGACCCGTCCGACACCCGATTGCCGTTGCCGGCAGGGATGTTGTACGGGTCTGATAGGAGGGCGACATCTGTCCTCGACTCCGAGATCGACTGCCACAGCAGCTGTTGGGCAGCTGCACAATGGATAAAATTTAGCTGTGTGACGTTCACGGCTTCTTCTTATTTAGCTCGCCGAAGGGACACGAAGGTCCGCCCATAGCATGTTTATGGGCTTGCTTCTTAGCGGTGCAGATAAGGCACTTGTGCGCCTTAGTGCAACCCCGCTCTTTATGCCCCTCCTCGCCGCAGCGACGACATAGTTTGCTCCTATCTATGCCCTTGCACTCGTAAGCTTTGTGGCCGGGCTCAGGGCACTGATAGCACCTATCCACTGAAGGCGGCTGGGGTATGCTAATTGGGCATAACGACCAGCCGATCTTCAGCTTACCTTTCTCGGTTACCTTTTTGGCAACCGCCTTCAGTAGCCTGAGGTAGGCTACTTGGGTGCCAGAGGGTCCATCTCTAAATCGCACAGAGGCCCGCTCGATTGTGACGTCGCATTGTTTCTTAACGGCTGCGACATTTTCTGCGGTCGAGAACTCGTCCAGATGCTTGCACTGGAGAGTCATTTCCGCCCCTAGCGACCTGACTTGGGCGCCTTCACCAAGGACCTCTTGGGCCAAGGCCTTGTACAACGCACTAGATTGTGCGCCTCGCTTCAGCACCAGTAGCATTTCTCCCGTGTTGGTGCGTCTCACGCTACGCACATCTTGCCAAAGGGCCAAGAGGCTTTCGGCCGCCTTCATCGACTTTAGGACATCGGCGTATTTGTCCTTGGCGGTTTTTAACCACAAGGCCTCGCCTATGTCCTTGGCCTTCTTCGCGGACCGCGGTACCTCCGGTGTCGGTGCCGGCTTCTTCCTGGTGACCAGCGTCCAGGGGTTAACGCCCCCCTGCCCCGGTCGCGCCGTGTTGCTGGTACCAGCGTTCTGCTCAGCGAGGTCACTCTCGCCCTCGCTTACCTCGGCCAAACGGCGTCTGGCCTTGACGGTTGCACGCCGTGTGGTGTCAGTTTTTGCACCCTCGCCTGGCGACTTCCTAGGGCACTTCGCGTTCGGCGCCGTCTTACGATTGCCCTTGCCCTTGCCTTTTCCCTTCGAGGGGAACTCGGCCGCCGCTCCGAGCGTCGTGGCTGCTCCATAGAAGGTGAAGGTCACTGTCTGAGTGCTTGTATCGACCTTCTATCTTCCCTCCCTCTTGGAGGCCACTGTCTGGGTTTCTCTGTCGGACTTCCCCCGACATTCCACCCTCTTGGCATAAGCCTGCTGTTTCTGTCTTGCGACACGAACAGTTTTCCGGAGCTCCAGGAGGCTCAGCTTTAACTCCTTGCTTATGTTTTGCATTGCGCTAGTGAACTCGATTATTGAATCGAGCTGCTCCACCACTTTGCGCATCGCGGATAGTGGCCCGTCCAGTGCGTTGGTAGGGCTATTTTCTACCACTACTGGGGGGGTCACTAGTGCTATCAGATGCAGCACTCGTCGCTCCACTACTCTCCCCACGGGGGGGGGGGAACCTCGACAAACCACCTCTAGCAAAGGGGTTTGGCACCTCCGTTTGTTTATTGTAATTTTTGTTTTCGTTCTCCATTTCAGTACCCACGAGTAGCGCGAGAATAAATGTCCGCCACGCCAGAGCTCCGCATTAACGTGGTAAGGGACGCTTATTGTGGGGGTGCCCAGGTACCCCACAGACTCCGTTAACGATCGAGCATCTTTTTCACCCCCTCGATCACTCATCCCTCGGCACGGGTCGCTTCACGCCTTGGAATTGGGGTTATGACCAATCTTGCTTTACGTGGTGACCGCGGCCCAGATCACCACAACCATCCTCCTTTACCAGGGCTTTGGACCTATAGCTCTGGTTCTCAATAGTTCCATGTACGTATATTATTACAGACATGCTACTATTGAGATCCGTCATTCGCTAGCGGAGTTATGTGTGCGTGTGTGTATGTGTGTGTCATTTAAACTCACACAATTTTCTCAGAGATGGCTGAATCGATATAACGCTCCCATAAGCTGCAATTGAATTTTTAGTTGATCCAACTTCCGGTTCCGGAGTTACGAATTGAAGGGTTGCGGTCACACAGCAAATTCCCATATAAACTGGTACCACCATGATGTTCGAATGATGTAAAACATATTAAAATTGATGTAACATTACTCTAGTTTGCGGGTCTGGATCACTAATGATCAATCAAAGTAGCTTTGACCACATTGGCCACCTATGACGGTTCATGACGCCCCCGGGGAACCCGCCAAGTTCCTAAGTTAATATCACACCCATTCCCCAACGAATTCTCTACCGATTTTTACAAACTAGATTTCAAATGAAAGAGACAGTAATACAATTGACTGCTGCTGAATTTCATTCGGTTCTGACTTTTGCTTCCGGAGTTACAGGGCTGTTAGTAAGGATACACTGGAATTTTCCATATAAATCGGTACAATCAAAATACCTCAGAGGCTAAAAACTATTGAAATGGTCACCAAATTACTTCTAATCGCAGATCTGGATCACTGATTGCCAATCAAACATTCTTTGAATATATTGTCCACTATCGACGATTCCGGAAGTCCGGAATTCCGGGCATATTCCACAATTAAAGTCACATCGGTTCTTCGGTGATGACTGAACCGATTTTCTCAAACCAAGTCTCAAATGTCCACTATCGACGATTCCGGAAGTCCGGAATTCCGGGCATATTCCACAATTAAAGTCACATCGGTTCTTCGGTGATGACTGAACCGATTTTCCCAAACCAAGTCTCAAATGGAAGGCAAAATATGCAGTTGAGTATCGCGTCGCCGCCCCTCCCCCCTCCCTGGCCCTTACACCTCCCTCCTTCATCACTCCCCTCCCCTTGGACCACCCTCACGCCCGCATTTCCTTCATCCACCCCGTATACCGAAATAAGATGAAGGATTTCTGACGCATCCTCCACTCCCACTCTACTAATCCCCCATTCCCTCCACTTTCAAACCCATTCCACCAACATTTCAAAATATAATCACATGAAGGTAAAATTGAACTCATGCTGATTAAGCTAATAAAATGTTATTCTTTTGCCTTTCTCATATAGAAAGGTTATGCCATTGCTCCAAAAACCGATTTTCTAACCGAGGCCCGGATGGCCGAGTCTCATATAACATTCGACTCAGTTCGCCGAGATCGCAAAATATCTGTGTGTATGGATGTGTGTATTTATGTGTGTATGTTTTTGCCTTTCTCATATAAAGAAAGGCTATGCAATCACTGTAAAAATCGACTTTTTAACCGAGGCCCGGAGGGCCGAGTGTCATACACCATTCGATTCAGTTCGTCGAGATCGGCAAATGTCTGTGTGTGTATGTATGTGTGTGTGTCATTTAAACTCACACAATTTTCTCAGAGATGGCTGAACCGACTTTCGCAAACTTAGTTTCATCTGAAAGGTATAACGCTCCCATAAGCTGCTATTGAATTTTTAGTTGATCCGACTTTCGGTTCCGGAGTTACGGGTTGAAGAGTGCGGTCACACAGAAAATTCCCATATAAACTGGTACCACCATGATGTTCAAATGATGTAAAACATATTAAAATTGATGTAACATTACTCTAGTTTGCGGGTCTGGATCACTAATGATCAATCAAAGTAGCTTTGACCACATTGGCCACCTATGACGGTTCATGACGCCCCCGGGGTACCCGCCAAGTTCCTAAGCTAATATCACACCCATTCCCCAACGAATTCTCTACCGATTTTTACAAACTTGATTTCAAATGAAAGATACAGTAATGCCATTGACTGCTGCTGAATTTCATTCGGTTCTGACTCTTGCTTCCGGAGTTACAGGGGTGTTAGTAAGGATACACTGGAATTTCCCATATAAATCGGTACAATCGTAATACCTCAGAGGCTAAAAACTATTGAAATGGTCACCAAATTACTTCTAATCGCAGATCTAGATCACTGATTGCCAATCAAACATTCTTTGAATATATTGTCCACTATCGACGATTCCGGAAGTCCGGAATTACGGGCATATTCCACAATTAAAGTCACATCGGTTCTTCGGTGATGACTGAACCGATTTTCTCAAACCAAGTCTTAAATGGTAGGCAAAATATGCAGTTGAGTATTACGTCGCCGCCCCTCCTCCCCCCGCCTTGCCCTTACACCTCCCTCCTTCATCACTCCCCTCCCCTTGGACCACCCTCACGCCCGCATTTCCTTCATCCACCCCGTATACCAAAATAAGATGAAGGATTTCTGACGCATCCTCCACTCCCACTCTACTAATCCCCCATTCCCTCCACTTTCAAACCCATTCCACCAACATTTCAAAATATAATCACATGAAGGTAACATTGAACTCATGCTGATTAAGCTAATAAAATGTTATTCTTTTGCCTTTCTCATATAGAAAGGTTATGCCATTGCTCCAAAAACCGATTTTCTAACCGAGGCCCGGAGGGCCGAGTCTCATATAACATTCGACTCAGTTCGCCGAGATCGCAAAATATCTGTGTGTATGGATGTGTGTATTTATGTGTGTATGTATGTGTGTATGTTTTTGCCTTTCTCATATAAAGAAAGGCTATGCAATCACTGTAAAAATCGACTTTTTAACCGAGGCCCGGAGGGCCGAGTGTCATACACCATTCGATTCAGTTCGTCGAGATCGGCAAATGTCTGTGTGTGTATGTATGTGTGTGTGTATGTGTGTGTATGTGTGTGTGTGTCATTTAAACTCACACAATTTTCTCAGAGATGGCTGAACCGACTTTCGCAAACTTAGTTTCATCTGAAAGGTATAACGCTCCCATAAGCTGCTATTGAATTTTTAGTTGATCCGACTTTCGGTTCCGGAGTTACGGGTTGAAGAGTGCGGTCACACAGAAAATTCCCATATAAACTGGTACCACCATGATGTTCAAATGATGTAAAACATATTAAAATTGATGTAACATTACTCTAGTTTGCGGGTCTGGATCACTAATGATCAATCAAAGTAGCTTTGACCACATTGGCCACCTATGACGGTTCATGACGCCCCCGGAGAACCCGCCAAGTTCCTAAGCTAATATCACACCCATTCCCCAACGAATTCTCTACCGATTTTTACAAACTTGATTTCAAATGAAAGATACAGTAATGCCATTGACTGCTGCTGAATTTCATTCGGTTCTGACTCTTGCTTCCGGAGTTACAGGGGTGTTAGTAAGGATACACTGGAATTTCCCATATAAATCGGTACAATCGTAATACCTCAGAGGCTAAAAACTATTGAAATGGTCACCAAATTACTTCTAATCGCAGATCTGGATCACTGATTGCCAATCAAACATTCTTTGAATATATTGTCCACTATCGACGATTCCGGAAGTCCGGAATTCCGGGCATATTCCACAATTAAAGTCACATCGGTTCTTCGGTGATGACTGAACCGATTTTCTCAAACCAAGTCTCAAATGGAAGGCAAAATATGCAGTTGAGTATTACGTCGCCGCCCCTCCTCCCCCCGCCTTGCCCTTACACCTCCCTCCTTCATCACTCCCCTCCCCTTGGACCACCCTCACGCCCACATTTCCTTCATCCACCCCGTATACCGAAATAAGATGAAGGATTTCTGACGCATCCTCCACTCTCACTCTACTAACCCCCCCTTCCCTCCACTTTCAAACCCATTCCACCAACATTTCAAAATATAATCACATGAAGGTAACATTGAACTCATGCTGATTAAGCTAATAAAATGTTATTCTTTTGCCTTTCTCATATAGAAAGGTTATGCCATTGCTCCAAAAACCGATTTTCTAACCGAGGCCCGGAGGGCCGAGTCTCATATAACATTCGACTCAGTTCGCCGAGATCGCAAAATATCTGTGTGTATGGATGTGTGTATTTATGTGTGTATGTATGTGTGTATGTTTTTGCCTTTCTCATATAAAGAAAGGCTATGCAATCACTGTAAAAATCGACTTTTTAACCGAGGCCCGGAGGGCCGAGTGTCATACACCATTCGATTCAGTTCGTCGAGATCGGCAAATGTCTGTGTGTGTATGTATGTGTGTGTGTATGTGTGTGTATGTGTGTGTGTGTCATTTAAACTCACACAATTTTCTCAGAGATGGCTGAACCGACTTTCGCAAACTTAGTTTCATCTGAAAGGTATAACGCTCCCATAAGCTGCTATTGAATTTTTAGTTGATCCGACTTTCGGTTCCGGAGTTACGGGTTGAAGAGTGCGGTCACACAGAAAATTCCCATATAAACTGGTACCACCATGATGTTCAAATGATGTAAAACATATTAAAATTGATGTAACATTACTCTAGTTTGCGGGTCTGGATCACTAATGATCAATCAAAGTAGCTTTGACCACATTGGCCACCTATGACGGTTCATGACGCCCCCGGGGAACCCGCCAAGTTCCTAAGTTAATATCACACCCATTCCCCAACGAATTCTCTACCGATTTTTACAAACTAGATTTCAAATGAAAGAGACAGTAATACAATTGACTGCTGCTGAATTTCATTCGGTTCTGACTTTTGCTTCCGGAGTTACAGGGCTGTTAGTAAGGATACACTGGAATTTTCCATATAAATCGGTACAATCAAAATACCTCAGAGGCTAAAAACTATTGAAATGGTCACCAAATTACTTCTAATCGCAGATCTGGATCACTGATTGCCAATCAAACATTCTTTGAATATATTGTCCACTATCGACGATTCCGGAAGTCCGGAATTCCGGGCATATTCCACAATTAAAGTCACATCGGTTCTTCGGTGATGACTGAACCGATTTTCTCAAACCAAGTCTCAAATGTCCACTATCGACGATTCCGGAAGTCCGGAATTCCGGGCATATTCCACAATTAAAGTCACATCGGTTCTTCGGTGATGACTGAACCGATTTTCCCAAACCAAGTCTCAAATGGAAGGCAAAATATGCAGTTGAGTATCGCGTCGCCGCCCCTCCCCCCTCCCTGGCCCTTACACCTCCCTCCTTCATCACTCCCCTCCCCTTGGACCACCCTCACGCCCGCATTTCCTTCATCCACCCCGTATACCGAAATAAGATGAAGGATTTCTGACGCATCCTCCACTCCCACTCTACTAATCCCCCATTCCCTCCACTTTCAAACCCATTCCACCAACATTTCAAAATATAATCACATGAAGGTAAAATTGAACTCATGCTGATTAAGCTAATAAAATGTTATTCTTTTGCCTTTCTCATATAGAAAGGTTATGCCATTGCTCCAAAAACCGATTTTCTAACCGAGGCCCGGATGGCCGAGTCTCATATAACATTCGACTCAGTTCGCCGAGATCGCAAAATATCTGTGTGTATGGATGTGTGTATTTATGTGTGTATGTTTTTGCCTTTCTCATATAAAGAAAGGCTATGCAATCACTGTAAAAATCGACTTTTTAACCGAGGCCCGGAGGGCCGAGTGTCATACACCATTCGATTCAGTTCGTCGAGATCGGCAAATGTCTGTGTGTGTATGTATGTGTGTGTGTCATTTAAACTCACACAATTTTCTCAGAGATGGCTGAACCGACTTTCGCAAACTTAGTTTCATCTGAAAGGTATAACGCTCCCATAAGCTGCTATTGAATTTTTAGTTGATCCGACTTTCGGTTCCGGAGTTACGGGTTGAAGAGTGCGGTCACACAGAAAATTCCCATATAAACTGGTACCACCATGATGTTCAAATGATGTAAAACATATTAAAATTGATGTAACATTACTCTAGTTTGCGGGTCTGGATCACTAATGATCAATCAAAGTAGCTTTGACCACATTGGCCACCTATGACGGTTCATGACGCCCCCGGGGTACCCGCCAAGTTCCTAAGCTAATATCACACCCATTCCCCAACGAATTCTCTACCGATTTTTACAAACTTGATTTCAAATGAAAGATACAGTAATGCCATTGACTGCTGCTGAATTTCATTCGGTTCTGACTCTTGCTTCCGGAGTTACAGGGGTGTTAGTAAGGATACACTGGAATTTCCCATATAAATCGGTACAATCGTAATACCTCAGAGGCTAAAAACTATTGAAATGGTCACCAAATTACTTCTAATCGCAGATCTAGATCACTGATTGCCAATCAAACATTCTTTGAATATATTGTCCACTATCGACGATTCCGGAAGTCCGGAATTACGGGCATATTCCACAATTAAAGTCACATCGGTTCTTCGGTGATGACTGAACCGATTTTCTCAAACCAAGTCTTAAATGGTAGGCAAAATATGCAGTTGAGTATTACGTCGCCGCCCCTCCTCCCCCCGCCTTGCCCTTACACCTCCCTCCTTCATCACTCCCCTCCCCTTGGACCACCCTCACGCCCGCATTTCCTTCATCCACCCCGTATACCAAAATAAGATGAAGGATTTCTGACGCATCCTCCACTCCCACTCTACTAATCCCCCATTCCCTCCACTTTCAAACCCATTCCACCAACATTTCAAAATATAATCACATGAAGGTAACATTGAACTCATGCTGATTAAGCTAATAAAATGTTATTCTTTTGCCTTTCTCATATAGAAAGGTTATGCCATTGCTCCAAAAACCGATTTTCTAACCGAGGCCCGGAGGGCCGAGTCTCATATAACATTCGACTCAGTTCGCCGAGATCGCAAAATATCTGTGTGTATGGATGTGTGTATTTATGTGTGTATGTATGTGTGTATGTTTTTGCCTTTCTCATATAAAGAAAGGCTATGCAATCACTGTAAAAATCGACTTTTTAACCGAGGCCCGGAGGGCCGAGTGTCATACACCATTCGATTCAGTTCGTCGAGATCGGCAAATGTCTGTGTGTGTATGTATGTGTCTGTGTATGTGTGTGTATGTGTGTGTGTGTCATTTAAACTCACACAATTTTCTCAGAGATGGCTGAACCGACTTTCGCAAACTTAGTTTCATCTGAAAGGTATAACGCTCCCATAAGCTGCTATTGAATTTTTAGTTGATCCGACTTTCGGTTCCGGAGTTACGGGTTGAAGAGTGCGGTCACACAGAAAATTCCCATATAAACTGGTACCACCATGATGTTCAAATGATGTAAAACATATTAAAATTGATGTAACATTACTCTAGTTTGCGGGTCTGGATCACTAATGATCAATCAAAGTAGCTTTGACCACATTGGCCACCTATGACGGTTCATGACGCCCCCGGAGAACCCGCCAAGTTCCTAAGCTAATATCACACCCATTCCCCAACGAATTCTCTACCGATTTTTACAAACTTGATTTCAAATGAAAGATACAGTAATGCCATTGACTGCTGCTGAATTTCATTCGGTTCTGACTCTTGCTTCCGGAGTTACAGGGGTGTTAGTAAGGATACACTGGAATTTCCCATATAAATCGGTACAATCGTAATACCTCAGAGGCTAAAAACTATTGAAATGGTCACCAAATTACTTCTAATCGCAGATCTGGATCACTGATTGCCAATCAAACATTCTTTGAATATATTGTCCACTATCGACGATTCCGGAAGTCCGGAATTCCGGGCATATTCCACAATTAAAGTCACATCGGTTCTTCGGTGATGACTGAACCGATTTTCTCAAACCAAGTCTCAAATGGAAGGCAAAATATGCAGTTGAGTATTACGTCGCCGCCCCTCCTCCCCCCGCCTTGCCCTTACACCTCCCTCCTTCATCACTCCCCTCCCCTTGGACCACCCTCACGCCCACATTTCCTTCATCCACCCCGTATACCGAAATAAGATGAAGGATTTCTGACGCATCCTCCACTCTCCCTCTACTAACCCCCCCTTCCCTCCACTTTCAAACCCATTCCACCAACATTTCAAAATATAATCACATGAAGGTAACATTGAACTCATGCTGATTAAGCTAATAAAATGTTATTCTTTTGCCTTTCTCATATAGAAAGGTTATGCCATTGCTCCAAAAACCGATTTTCTAACCGAGGCCCGGAGGGCCGAGTCTCATATAACATTCGACTCAGTTCGCCGAGATCGCAAAATATCTGTGTGTATGGATGTGTGTATTTATGTGTGTATGTATGTGTGTATGTTTTTGCCTTTCTCATATAAAGAAAGGCTATGCAATCACTGTAAAAATCGACTTTTTAACCGAGGCCCGGAGGGCCGAGTGTCATACACCATTCGATTCAGTTCGTCGAGATCGGCAAATGTCTGTGTGTGTATGTATGTGTGTGTGTATGTGTGTGTATGTGTGTGTGTGTCATTTAAACTCACACAATTTTCTCAGAGATGGCTGAACCGACTTTCGCAAACTTAGTTTCATCTGAAAGGTATAACGCTCCCATAAGCTGCTATTGAATTTTTAGTTGATCCGACTTTCGGTTCCGGAGTTACGGGTTGAAGAGTGCGGTCACACAGAAAATTCCCATATAAACTGGTACCACCATGATGTTCAAATGATGTAAAACATATTAAAATTGATGTAACATTACTCTAGTTTGCGGGTCTGGATCACTAATGATCAATCAAAGTAGCTTTGACCACATTGGCCACCTATGACGGTTCATGACGCCCCCGGAGAACCCGCCAAGTTCCTAAGCTAATATCACACCCATTCCCCAACGAATTCTCTACCGATTTTTACAAACTTGATTTCAAATGAAAGATACAGTAATGCCATTGACTGCTGCTGAATTTCATTCGGTTCTGACTCTTGCTTCCGGAGTTACAGGGGTGTTAGTAAGGATACACTGGAATTTCCCATATAAATCGGTACAATCGTAATACCTCAGAGGCTAAAAACTATTGAAATGGTCACCAAATTACTTCTAATCGCAGATCTGGATCACTGATTGCCAATCAAACATTCTTTGAATATATTGTCCACTATCGACGATTCCGGAAGTCCGGAATTCCGGGCATATTCCACAATTAAAGTCACATCGGTTCTTCGGTGATGACTGAATCGATTTTCTCAAACCAAGTCTCAAATGGAAGGCAAAATATGCAGTTGAGTATTACGTCGCCGCCCCTCCTCCCCCCGCCTTGCCCTTACACCTCCCTCCTTCATCACTCCCCTCCCCTTGGACCACCCTCACGCCCACATTTCCTTCATCCACCCCGTATACCGAAATAAGATGAAGGATTTCTGACGCATCCTCCACTCTCACTCTACTAACCCCCCCTTCCCTCCACTTTCAAACCCATTCCACCAACATTTCAAAATATAGTTACATGAAGATAACATTAAACTCATGCTGATTAAGGTAATTAAATACTATTCTTTTGCCTTTCTCATATAGAAAGGTTATGCAATTGCTCCAAAAACCGACTTCCTAACCGAAGCCCGGAGGGCCGAGTCTCATATAACATTCGACTCAATTCGCCGAGATCGCAAAATATCTGTGTGTATGTATGTGTGTTTGTATGTGCGTATGTATGTGTGCATGTATGTATGTATGTATGTATGTATGTATGTATGTATGTATGTTTTTTTTTTTTTTTTGAGAGCAGTAAAAAAATTTTCAGAAAAACCCTGAGTGAGGAAAAATGTACAAAAACCCCATTGTCAGGGAACGGGTTTGGGCTGCCATCACCCGACCCGCTAAAAACCACTGCTCTTGCCCAGAACCTGATTCCTCCCCGGCACTACCTTACGGCATTACTTCGGGGAGGGGTTTTTATGTGCATAGCACGCACTCTAATTCAACTACTTACTAGTTCGTTTCTTCCGTAGGGTGACAGCCCCACTCCTCTACACACCACCAATTCTCTACCATCCACACAGACTGGCAAGCTCTGCATGGCAGTCGGAAAGCTGGCTGTGAGTCGAGGCTTAGTACTCCTCCCCTACGAGTACAGTCTGAGCGGCAAACTTCTGACTGTCTAATTCACCGAGCCCTGCGGCTCGCTTGTGCCGGTTAGCACCGCAACTCCCTTCTCGCACCATTCAACGCCGTTTACTCTTTGAGCACCAGACTTGTTCGCGAACTACTCGGTCTAGTCCCCGACGATGGACCTAGCCTACTCCGACGGAGAATTCCCCGGCGAGAGAAGTTCTCCCGAAACCGAGCCAACCAACCAGATGTCGAGGTCAGTTCGGCGATTCCGGTGGAGCAGAGCGTCCGGTTCGCTGATGCCCCGACGACCTGCGACTGGTGGTATTTCGTCGCGGTCTACTCAGTCTAGTCCCCGGCGGTGGATCTAGCTTACGCCGACGGAGAGTTCCCCGGCGAAGGAGGCTCCCCCGGTACCGATTCTTCTTTTGTTTTAGCACCACAATTTCATGAGCTCTTTGGCTTCCTCTCGTTCCGTTTCGCCCGATCTACTCGATCTAGTCCCCGGCGGCGGATCTAGCCTACTCAACGGGTCATACAGTAGGTGCTGAGGTCTATCCGGCGATTCCGGTTGGAGCGTAACTTCCGGTTCTCCGGCGCCCCAACGACCCACTGCTAGCTCTGCGACGCGGTCTACTCGGTCCAATCTCCGGCGGTGGATATAGCCTACTCACGAGCTACCCGGAAGAATGTCGAGGTCGGTTCAGCGATTCCGGTGAAGCTTGACGTCCGGTTCCCAGGTGCCCCGACGACCCAACTCGGTGCTACATCACGCACTACTCAACTGGTCCCCGGCGGTGGACCTAGTCTACACAGTTGGAGAGTTCCCCGGCGGCGGAATTTCTCTTGAAACCCGATTTGCGGTTTCTTGTTGGTCTCTACGCCGCTTCCTCTGCAACTCGGAGAGTATGCTCGAGACCACTCTGTTGACAGCTTCCCAGGTATGTTCGTCACGGCACATCTCTTCGACGATATTGTCCGCTGTCATACCAGGTATACCCCTACGAACTTCTTCGAATCTAGGGCATTCGAAGACCACGTGTTCCGGTGTCTCCTGCACGGTCGCACAACCCGGGCAAAGGGGTGACGAAGCATGTCCAAACCGATGCAAGTACTTCCGGAAGCATCCGTACCCGGACAAAAACTGCGTCGAATGGAAGTTCACCTCTCCATGCTTCCTATGTACCCAAGCCGATACATTTGGGATGAGTCGGTGGGTCCACCTTCCTTTCTCCGCGTTGTCCCACTCCTGTTGCCATTTAGCCAACGAGTCCGCTCGAACCTGTCTCCTGGCGTTACGTGCATTTCTCCGCTGATAGCATTCCACGTCCTTCGCCAGGGTAATGCAGATGGGGATCATCCCGGCGATAACGCATACTGCCTCCGACGATATTGTTCTGTAGGCACTCGCGACTCGTACGGCCATCAGTCGGAATGTCCTGTTTAGCTTTTCACGGTTCCGCTTGGTTTTCAGCGCAGCACTCCAGGCAGGAACCCCATATCGGAGTATCGATGACGAAACAGTAGATAGCAGACGTCTCGTGCTGCTTCTCGGACCGCCGACGTTTGGCATGATTCTCGCTATTGCGTTCGTTGCCTTCGCCGACTTTTCACAGGCGTAATCAACGTGGTTGTTGAAGCTCAACCGGTCGTCGATTATAACTCCCAATTGCTTCAATGCACGTTTCGATGCAATCACGTGCCCTCCGGCGTCGATCTGCATCCGTTGGACCGATCTGCAGTTACTGACCAATAACACCACCGTCTTGTGGTGAGCTATTTGCAGCTTGACCCCGTTCATCCAGCTCTCGATCGCGTCTATTGTCTCCGTCACCGACACCTCCACTTCTTCAAGTGTCTCACCCATCACCGTTAGTGACACGTCGTCCGCGAAACCTACGATTTTCACTTTCCTAGGCAGCTGCAGCGTTAACACCCCATCGTACATCCCGTTCCAAAGGGTTGGACCGAGAATGGAGCCCTGAGGAACGCCCGCTGTGACACGCAATGACTTCTGTCCTTCGCTCGTCTCGTACAGTAGCACTCTGCTCTGAAAGTAGCTCTTCAGGATCTGGCACAGATAGTCGGGAACCCCCATTCTATGCAGCGCTGCAGCGATGGCTTCCCAGCTGGCACTGTTGAACGCGTTCTTCACATCTATCGTGACCACAGCGCAGTATCGATCTCCTCTTCGCTTGTTTAGATGACTTCTCGGCACTCTCGAGCACTATCCGAATTGCATCCACTGTCGATGCTCCTTTGCGGAAACCAAACTGCATCTTGGACAGTCCGCGCTCACCTTCCGTGAATTTCGTCAACCTGTTAAGAATGATCCTTTCCAGGAGTTTTCCGAGTGTATCCAGCAGGCATATGGGTCTGTACGAGGTCGGGTCGCCAGGTGGCTTCCCTGGCTTCGGCAGCAACACCAGCTTCTGGACCTTCCACATTTCGGGGAAGTTGCCTTCATTTAGGCACTTCTGCATCACTATCCTGAACATGTCCGGATATGCCAGGATCGCAGCTTTCAGTACCACGTTTGGTATTCCATCCGGACCAGGGGCTTTCTTTGGTTTTAGGCGCTTCGATGCTTCTACTAGCTCGTCGTTAGTCACTTGCCGATCCATGTTTGTTCCTACTTCCTCGCCGTTCGGTGACGGTGGCCATATAGTCGGATCGTGCTTCGGGAAAAGACCCTCGACGATTATCTTCAGCTTGCTCGGACCCATTTCGGCTGGCGTCGTCGGACCCTTCATTTTCGCCATCACGACTCGGTATGCGTCACTCCAGGGATTGGCATCTACTTCTCGGCATAGCTCCTTGTGGCACTCTGACTTGCTAAGTCTGATCTCCCGTTTTAGAGAGGCCCTAGCTTCCCGAAACGATGCCTTATGCTCTTCTCTATCTGGTTCCGACCTTGCTCTTTGGGCCCGCCTTCTGGCTCTGAGACAAGCAGCGCGTAACGTACTAAGCGTCTCGTTCCACCAGTAAGCTGGACGCCGTTTGTTGCGTGGTTCCAGTTTTCGCGGCATTGTGGCGTCACAAGCCGCCACAATCCTTCTTGTTAGGTCAGCCGCATCCACGTTCTCGGTCCCGCCGTTCGGTCGAAGTGCCTCAACAAAGAGGTCTTTGTTGAAGGCTTTCGTCTTTTACTTTCGTTCGCCGGTCACCCTTCTCTGTACTGCCGCGGGGTTCCGTTGGCCGATACGGTAGCGAATCTCCTGGTGGTCACTATGCGTATACGTTTCGCATACTCTCCAATCCATGTTCGCCGTCAATGAGGGACTACAGAATGTGACGTCTATGATGGACTCCCTCCCGTCTCTCCGAAATGTACTAACAGAGCCTTCATTGCACAATCGTACGTCTAACTTCGCTAGAGCTTCCTGCAGGATACACCCTCTTGTGTTGGTTACTCTACTGCCCCATTCCACAGCCCAGGCGTTGAAGTCACCACCAATGACTACCGGCTTCCGATCGATCAACTGCTCGGTTAACTGCTCCAGCATTAGGCTGAACTGCTCTACTGTCCACCTTGGGGGAGCGTAACAGCTACATACGAAGATGCCGTTGATTTTGGCTATCACGAAACCCTCATAGGAACGTTCTACCACTTCTTGGATAGGGAATCTTCCCATTACTTGTATCGCTGCGGTTCCTGATCTATCCGCCACCCAGTTACCGTTATTAGGGGGGACTTGATAAGGCTCTGCGATCAAAGCGACATCGCACATAGTTTCTGTCGTAGACTGCCACAACAGTTGCTGTGCGGTATCACAGTGATTCAGGTTTATCTGGGTCATCTCCATCACCGTTGGCCTGCAGTCGCCTTCTTGTACGCTGGGCATTTAAAGCCACCCGTCTGATGGTCGTTTCCTTCCGCTGGGGTGCAAAGCAAGCACTTCGGCCTCTACGTGCAGTCTCTCGCAAGATGGCCCGTCTCTCCGCATTTCCAGCACATCCCGGATCTGTCCGGGCCTTTGCAAGCCCCTGCTAAATGTCCAAAGCCTAAACATTTGAAGCATTTCTCTGCTTGTTTGTTTACTCGTGGGGCGGCTCTCAGTAGGCATCTCGACCATCCAACTGTAACCTTACCTACCTCCAGTGCCTTGTCTGCAGCGGTTACCGGTAAACGTATCATCGCTATCTGCGTTTCTCCGTATCCCTTCCTTAACCGGATCGTCATGTGCACCTCGCCCAGTTTGCACTGCTGCTTCATAGCACCTCTCAGCTCGTCTTCCGTCGTTATTTCGTCGAGGTCTTTGCACACGATTACCATCTCCGGGCTTAAGGCTTTAACTTCTGCCTTTCCACCCATTGATTTAGTTATAGTCTCCTGCAAGGCAGAGCTACTAGTCGTAGTATTCTTCTTAAGCTCGAGGAGCATCTCATTTTTTTTGGGTACGCCTGACTCTTAACACGTTTTCCCCCAAATCTTTCAGCTCCGAGTCCTCTCTGACCTTTTTGAGCAGTGCTGCGTACGTAGTCTCGTCATTTGCTTTGACGAGCACGGCTTCTCCCTTAGGCGCCTTCTGACGAGCCGAGGGTTCTGATTTCCTCTTCTGCTCCCCTTTTCGCTCCTCCTTCTTTTTTTGCTGTTTCCCGCGTTTCTCCTTCCGACCTACAACGGTGCTCCAGCTTTCACCCTGTAAGGTGGCTTCCTTTTCTTCGGCAGCAACAGCATCCTCGAGCGTCTGCCTCTTTGACCCGCCTGGTCTTTCTTCTCCTGGCGAGGATCTTGTCCTCTTTGGAGTTATGGGAACTGGCGTGTTCTCCACTCCAATCTGCCTCTCCTTACCCTGTTTCGGAGGGGCTAGGAGGATAGTGGCCTTAGCCGACGCGGATGCTCGCTCAGCTGGATCTGCCCTCTGCGTTGCCGTATCGTACTCTTTCACGGCAGACAGTAGCGCCTTCCGGATTTTGATGACCATCTCCTTAATGTCTTTGTGGACATTGTTTCTCATGTCCACGAACTTGTGGAGCTCCTCCACCAAGTGCCTCGCTACCACTACCTTTGGTGTTTGTGGGGTGTAGCTCCTTCCGCTCTGCTCCGGCTGTTTTTGTTGCTGCTGTTGCTGTTGCTTCGGCTTCCCCTCCTCCTGCTCTTGCTGGGTGACTTCAGCTACTATTGGTGGTGGTGACCTCACCAACCCACCTTTGGCAAACGGATTTGCCGTGCCTGCTCCATTTATATCGGTTGCTTGTTGTTTCTCCATTTTATTTTATTGGGTCCCAACTCCGGGCCGCTATCTCCACTCGCTGCACATAGTCGCCTCTCGCGATCCCATGATTATCTATGCTGCCGAAAAGCAGCAGTAAGGTCATGCAAGGGTTGACACCATCTCTCATGGGGAGTAGTGTTCAGAGCCGGATCGGCGTAAATCGGGAATGCTTCAACCGAACCTAGTACCACCAACCAAATGATGGCGAGTTTCGAACGTACCCGGAGACCTGCCAGGGTTTTGTTGGAACGGAGGCAGCCATGCTGTTAGCCCACTCGCCATTTCAAGTCGGTTTCATCCTTCCTTACTCAGGGAGTAGAACAGCACGCCTGTCAGCCCTAAGTCGCCATCCTTTTCGTCATCCGTGTCCTGTCCGTTGCCGTTCGCCATGGCCAGTATACCATAATCAAGATGTTACTGGCGTCGATCCTGATGTGCCGGTTGGCACTCCGGTTGGGCTAGAGTGCTTTTATTGCCCAGATCTTAGATTATTGGAATCTTAGGATCTTAGCAGAAGCGGCACAGACTCGCTTCGTCGGAGCTGCTTTCGGAGTTATGGCTTTTTTTAGAGGTTCAGAAGAGCCCAATCTTAGCCCCACCATATCCTAGCAAAACTCCCCAACTCGCAGTAGGGCTGTGGGGGGGGGGGGTTCGTTAGGCCCCTAGACTCCTGTCCTTCCTGTCCCTGCTGCCCCCTTGTATGTATGTATGTATGTATGTATGTATGTATGTATGTATGTATGTATGTATGTATGTATGTATGTATGTATGTATGTATGTATGTATGTATGTATGTATGTATGTATGTGTGTATGTGCGGATTTGTTAACAAAATGTCAACATCGGTTTCTCGGAGATAGTTGAACCGATTTTTAGAAACTAAGATTCAAATGAAAGGTATACTATTCTCATAGGTTGCTATTGAATTTCATTTTCAACAGACATCTTGTTCCGGATTACGAGTTGAAGAGTATGGTTACAAAACAAAATTTGTTGATTTGTCCACATCGGTTTCTTGGAATTTTCTGAACCGATTTTGACAAACTTGACTTTAAATGGAAGGTCCATCAGCTGCTGTTGAATTTTGTGTGGATCCGAGTTCTGGTTCATAAATTACAGGGTGATACGTACGATCACGCAGCAAATCTCGATTCTAACGAATTCTGCGATGAATGTAAAAAGGTAAAATTTTTGCCTTTCTCAATAGAAAGGTATTGCAATTGCTCTGAAAACCGCCTTTTTAACGGAGGCCCGGAGGACCGAGTGGCATATACCATTCGATTCAGTTCGTCGAGTTCGGCAAATGTCTGAGCGTGTGTATGTATGTGTGTATGTATGTATGTGTGTATGTGCGTCTGTGTGTGTGTATGTGACCAAAAATGTCACTCATTTTTCTCAGAGCTGGCTGAACCGATTTTGACAAACTTAGTCTCAAATGAAAGATACAACGTTCCCATAGGCTGCTATTGAATTTCTGATGGATCCGACTTCCGGTTCCGGAATTACAGAGTGGTGAGCACGATCACGCAGAAAACGTCGATTTTAATAAATTCTGCAATGAATGTATAAAGATGAAAATTTTTCCAAAACATGACCACAACTGCTTCGATTTGTAGTATTAGGTCACTAAGATCCATTCAAAGTCTTTTTGGCCACATTGGCCACCATCATCGGTTCTGGAAGCCCCGGCGGAAGTATCCAAATTCAGAATAACAGTCACATCGGTTTCTCGGACATGGCTAGACCGATTCAACCAAACTTAGTCTCAAATGAAAGGTGTTGCGCCTTCGTAAATGATTATTTAATTTCATCCCGATCTGACTTCCGGTTCCGGAGTTACAGGTTGTGGCGTGCGATCACATAGCAAATTGCGATTCAAACCAATACTCCGATGAAAGCAAAAAAGGTGAAAATTTCGCTAAAATGTCTCTCAAACAACTTAAATTTGCTGTTCTAGGTCACCGACGGCCAACCAAACTTTCGTTGACTACATTGACCACCATAGACGGTTCCGGAAGTGCCCGGGAAAAGCGGCCATCTTTCAAAATTGACGTACTCACATCAGTTTCCCGGAAATGGTTGGGCCGATTTTCACAAACACTGTCCCAAATGATAGCTATAGTATGCCCACAGATGTCTATAAAATTTCGTACGGATCGCTTGGATGCGTCCGGAAATATAGACTAATCCATCCGGTCACATATGAAATTCCCATATAAGTCGGAACTAAATTTTTTTTTCAAAGGGGCGACCCCATGAAATTTCATAAATCAAATTCGTTTTTGATGCCAAACTTCTTTAAAATGCATGAAACGTCGAGATTTTATGTTATCTCGAAATTTTTTTGCCTTTCTCATATAAATAAAGGCTATGCAATCACTGTAAAAATCGACTTTTTAACCTAGGCCCGGAGGGCCGAGTGTCATACACCATTCGATTCAGTTCGTCGAGATCGGCAAATGTCTGTGTGTGTGTATGTATTTTTTTTTTACAATGGAGAAGACCTTTTTGTCCTAGCCCAGTACACGTGCTAACGGTAGGGTCCAATCTACCACACGGGGTGCACTGGGGGCGTGTCGGACTCGAATGGTGACCAGCCATTAATTCCGACTAAACTCCATTGGGCTCCGCCATCATTCCTCCCAGGAACTACCTCTCGGTATTACTTCTGGGGGGATGGCTGTACTCAATGTACTCATTCACTCTCGCTCACGCGTTCATACATCCTGTATGAGGCTTACTTGGGTGCTCTCTCAATCACACTTTGATTCACTCTCAAACACTCCCACATGAGGCTGACTTTTGTGCTCACCTTTTACGTTCCATGCGAGGCTGACTTGTGTGCTCACCTTACTCATTCCTTGCTAGGCTTACTTTTGTGCTCGCCCTACCCATCCATGTGAGGCTGACTTGGGTGCTCACCCTATCACCTGATTCACTCTCAATCGTGCCACTCTATTGTACCTTTGTCACTCCCTCTGGCATCCCATGTGGGACATTTTTCTTAGGCCCCACTTCTGACATACCATGCGAGGCTGACTTTTGTGCTCACCTTTTTCATTCCTTGCTAGGCTGACTTTTGTGCTAGCCTCTACCAACCTGTGAGGCTGACTTTTATGCTCACCCTTAACATGCAATATGAGACTGACTTGGATGCTCACCCTTTCACTCCTCTGCCACGCCATGAGGCATCGATAGCTTAGTTCCAACATACTACGCTACGACCCTCCCGTCTTGGCATGAGGCAGTCCACTTATACGCCTATACACTCACTCTTCTGTCTTGCTTCGGGGTGGCTGGGTTTACCCCTTACGCGGTTGCCATTCGCTGCGCCAACCTACCTCGGCATGAACAGACCATTCACTCTCTTATTTTGCGCTTGGCCTTTTTCGCTCCAGCTAACCAATCACTAGTTAGCCGTGCCCGCCGTCTGTTGCTCGGTTCGCCAGATTACCTGTAGCCTACTGGCAATCTGGATGGTAGCAGCCGAGACTGCGTTCCACTTCTCCACCGTTTGACACATCCGCTGAATAAGGGTATCCGGGGTTGTGTCCCAGCCACAGACGTCAAGCATTGCTCTTCTTTCGACGTCGAACCGATGACATACGAACAGTATGTGTTCGGCAGTTTCATCTACACCTGGGCAGTCCGGGCAGACTAGGACCTCCGCGTGCCCGAACCTGTGGAGGTACTGACGGAAACAGCCATGGCCTGACAGGAATTGTGTCAGGTGGAAGTGAACTTCCCCATGGGGTCTTCCCACCCAGCTCGATATGCTAGGTATCAGCCGGTGGGTCCACCTACCTTTCGAGGAGTTGTCCCACTCACGCTGCCATCTGGCGACCGAGGTCACCCTGGTGCGCTCGCGGGCTCCCCTATTTCCACGTAGCTCAAAGCACTCCTCATCTTCCCGAATGACCAGCCCGACTGGCATCATGCTCGCTATCACGCAGGATGCATCGTGTGATACCGTGCGGTAGGCAGATATCACTCTGAGGCACATCACGCGGTAGGTGCTCTCCAGTTTCTGTAGGTAACTGGTTACCCTCAGTGCTCTTGACCATGACGGGCCGCCGTACCTGAGGATAGATACGGCAACGCCTGCCAGTAACCTACGTCTACTGGCGCACACCTTTGAGCTGTTGGACATCATTCTTGATAGTGCCGCAACAGCAGTCGACGCTCTCTTGCACGTATAGTCGACATGGCTGCCGAAGGTCAGCTTGTCGTCTATAATGACTCCGAGAGACTTCAGACTTCGCTGTGAAGTGATCGCGACCTCTCCCACATGGATAACTGCATGTTGTGCCGACTTGCGGTTGTTGACGATAACTACCTCCGTCTTATGATGAGCGAGCTCCAGGCCTCTCGCGCTCATCCATTCCTCCACCGTGCTAATCGCGTGTTCTGCGGTTAGTTCTACCTCAGGAATTGACTCCCCGTAGACCTCCATGGTTACGTCGTCGGCAAAGCCGACGATCTTGACCCCAGGAGGGAACTTCAGTCTCAGAACCCCGTCATACATGAGGTTCCATAGCACCGGGCCTAGGATCGAGCCCTGCGGGACTCCGGCGGTAATCGGAACCCTTTTCTGACCGGCATCGGTCTTGTATAGCAGTACACGGTTTTGGAAGTAACTTTCCAGGATCCGGTACAGACCCACCGGTAGGCTAAGCCGGTGTAACGAGAGCGCGATGGCATCCCAGCTTGCGCTGTTGAATGCGTTCTTCACGTCAAGTGTCACTAACGCACAGTATCGAATACCTCGCCTTTTTCGTTGGATCGCTATCTCGGCAGTATTTATCACTGAGTTGAGAGCGTCCACTGTGGACTTACCCTTCCGAAAGCCAAACTGGTTGCTTGACAGACCGTCCGTACCATCCGCGTACGGGGTGAGCCTGTTGAGCATAATCCTCTCAAGCAGTTTGCCAGTCGTGTCTATCAGACAGATTGGTCTGTACGCCGATGGGTCGCCTGGCGGCTTCCCGGGCTTCGGCAACAGCACCAGTTTCTGCCTTTTCCATCTATCGGGGAAACGGCACTCGTCAAGGCATCTCTGCATAGCTAGCCTGAACATGTTCGGGTTCGCTATGATCGCTGCCTTGAGAGCGTTGTTTGGAACTCCATCCGGCCCTGGAGCTTTGTTCATTGCTAGGGATTTAGCCACTGCGAGTAGTTCTTCATTCGTCACTGGAGCCACCATTTCGACCGTGCCCGCACTGTCTCGTAGTGCAGGTGGCCAGGGGCTTGTGGCTCGAGACGGGAAGAGTACTTCGATAATCGTTGCCAACCGGTCCGGAGACCGTTCTGGGGGTGAGGAGCCCCCTTTGGTCTTGGCCATCACAATCCGGTAGGCGTCACCCCACGGATTCGCGTTGGCACTCTCACACAGGTTGTCGAAACACGCTCTCTTGCTGCTTTTAATAGCCTTGTTAAGGGCTAATTTCGCAGCTCGAAACACTTCACGGCGGTTCTCTCTTGCATCCTCGGTGCGAGCTCTTTGCATCCTACGTCTAGCTCTGAGACAGGCTGACCGTAGAGCTGCAATCTCGGCACTCCACCAGTATACCGGGCATCTACCGTTTCTTGGCAGTGTTTTTCTCGGCATAGTGGCGTCGCACGCGCGTGATAGAACAGCTACCAGCGCATCCCCGCTTAGACTGTCGGTGTTGGCCTCCAGTCCCAGGGCCGCGGTGAAAGCTTCGCTGTCGAAGTGATTGGACTTCCACCCGCGTACCTGACAGAGATCTCCCGCCCTCGGATGCTGCACACCATAGTTGATCTTAAAGCGGATTGCTAAATGATCGCTATGGGTGTAGCCTTCGTCTACCCTCCATTCCATGCCTGGAGCCAGACTCGGGCTGGCAAAGGTCAAATCAATCCACGCCTCCACTCCGTTTCTACGGAATGTACTAGCGGAGCCATCATTAGCTAGCACAGTATCGAGTTTCGCAAACGCTTCCATTAGCGCTTGACCCCTGCTATTTGTACAGCGGCTGCCCCACTCCACTGCCCAAGCGTTGAAGTCTCCCGCTATTACTACCGGTTTCCGGCCCACGAGGTCCGACGAGAGCCTGTCGATCATCTGGTAGAACTGTTCTATTGGCCACCTTGGTGGGGCGTAGCAGCTGCAATAGAACACACCATTGATCTTGGCAATCGCCACACCCTCGGCGGAGGGGTGTATTACCTCTTGAACCGGGAACCTTCCCGTTGTACAGATTGCCACCATTCCAGACCCGTCCGACACCCAATTGCCGTTGCCGGCAGGGATGCTGTACGGGTCTGATAAGAGGGCGACATCTGTCCTCGACTCCGAGACCGACTGCCACAGCAGCTGTTGGGCTGCTGCACAATGGTTAAGATTTAGCTGTGTGACTCTCACGGCTTCTTCTTATTTAACTCGCCGAAGGGACACGAAGGTCCGCCCATAGCATGTTTATGGGCTTGCTTCTTAGCGGTGCAGATAAGGCACTTATATGCCTTAGTGCACCCCCGCTCTTTATGCCCCTCCTCGCCGCATCGACGACATAGCTTGCTCCTGTCTATGCCTTTGCATTCGTAAGCTTTATGGCCGGATTCTAGGCACCGATAGCACCTGTCTACTGAAGGCGGCTGGGGTATACTAATAGGGCATACCGACCAGCCGATCTTCAGCTTCCCTTTCTCGGTTACCTTTTTGGCATCCGCATTCAGTAGCCTGAGGTAGGCTACTTGGGTGCCAGAGGGTCCGTCCCTCAATCGCACAGAGGCCCGCTCGATTGTGACGCCGCAGTGCTCCTTGACGGCTGCGACGACGTCTTCTGCGGTCGTGAACTCGTCCAAGTGCTTGCACTGGAGAGTTGTTTCCGCACCTAGCGACCTGATTTGGGCGCCCTCACCAAGGACCTCTTGGGCCAAGGCCTTATATACTGCACTTGATTGTGCGTCTTACGCTACGCACATCCTGCCCAAGGGCCGAGAGACTTTCGGCCGCCTTCATCGATTTAAGGACATCGGCGTATTTGTCCTTGTCGGTTTTTAACCACAAGGCTTCGCCTCTGTCCTTGGCCTTCCTCGCAGGCCGCGGTACCTCCGGTTTCGGTGCCGGCTTTTTCTTGGTAACCAGCGTCCAGGGGTTTGAGCCCCCCTGCCCCGGTCGTGCCGGGTTGCTGGTACCATCGCTCTCCACAGCGAGGTCACTCTCGCCCTCGCTTACCTCACCCAGGCGGCGTTTGACCTTGACGGTTGCACGCCGAGTGGTGTCGGTTTTGGCACCCTCGCCTGGCGACTTCCTAGGGCGCTTCGCATTCGATGCCGTCTTGCGATTGCCCTTTCCCTTTCCCTTCAAGGGGAACTCGGTCGCCGCTCCGATCGACGTGGCTGCTCCGTAGAAGGTAAAGGCCACTGTCTGTGAACCTCTATCGACCTTTTCTCTTTCCTCCCTATTGGAGGCCACTGTCTGGGTTTCTCTGTCGGGCCTCTCCTGACATTCCACCCTCTCAACATAGGCCTGCTGTTCCTGTCTTGCGACACGAACAGCTTTCCGGAGCTCCAGAAGGCTCAACTTCAACTCCTTGGCTATGTTCTGCTTTGCGCTAGCAAAGTCGATTATAGAATCGAGTTGCTTCGCTACTTTGCGCATCGCAGCTATTGGCCCCTCCGATGCATTGGTAGGGTTATTGCCTACCGCCGCTGGGGGGTCATTGGTGCTTTCGGATGCAGCACTCATCGCTCCACTACTCTCCCCACGGGGGGAGACCTCGCCAAACCACCTCTTGCGAAGGGGTTTGGCACCTCCGTCTGTTTGTTTTTATTTTTGTTTGTCTCCATGTATAGTCCCACGAGTAGCGCGAGAAATATATGTCCGCCACGCCAGAGCTCCGCATTAGCGTGGTAAGGGACGCTTACTGTGGGGGTTGCCCAGGTACCCCACAGGCTCCGTTAACGATCGAGCATCTTTTTCACCCCCTCGATCACTCATCCCTCGGCACGGGTCGCTTCACGCCTTGGAATTGGGGTTATGCCCTACCTTGCTTTACGTGGTGATCTCGGCCCGGATCACCACAACCATCCTCCTTTACCAGGGCTTTGGACCTGTAGCTCTGGTTCTCAATAGTTCCATGTACGTATGTTATTACAGATGTGCTACTATTGAGATCCGTCATTCGCTAGCGGAGTTGTGTGCGTATGTGTGTGTATGTGTGTGAATGTGTTGTGTATGTATGTGTGTGTATGTGTGTGTATGTGTGTGTATGTGTGTGTATGTGTGTGTGTCATTTAAACTCACACAATTTTCTCAGAGATGGCTTAACCGATTTTCGCAAACTTAGTTTCATCTGAAAGGTATAATGCTCCCATAAGCTGCTATTGAATTTTTAGTTGATCCGACTTCCGGTTCCGGAGTTATGGGTTGAAGAGTGCGGTCACACAGCAAATTCCCATATAAACTGGTACCACTATGATGTTCAAATGATGTAAAACATATTAAAATTGATGTAACATTACTCTAGTTTGCGGGTCTGGATCACTAATGATCAATCAAAGTAGCTTTGACCACATTGGCCACCTATGACGGTTCATGACACCCCCGGGGAACCCGCCAAGTTCCTAAGCTAATATCACGCCCATTCCCCAACGAATTCTCTACCAATTTTTACAAACTTGATTTTAAATGAAAGATACAGTAATACAATTGACTGCTGCTGAATTTCATTCGGTTCTGACTCTTGCTTCCGGAGTTACAGGGGTGTTAGTAAGGATACACTGGAATTTTCCATATAAATCGGTACAATCATAATACCTCAGAGGCTAAAAACTATTGAAATGGTCACCAAATTACTTCTAATCGCAGATCTGGATCACTGATTGCCAATCAAACATTCTTTGAATATAATGTCCACTATCGACGATTCCGGAAGTCCGGAATTCCGAGCATATTCCACAATTAAAGTCAAATCGATTCTTCGGTGATGACTGAACCGATTTTCTCAAACCAAATCTCAAATGGAAGGCAAAATATGCAGTTGAGTATTGCGTCGTCGCCCCTCCCCCCGCCTTGCCCTTACACCTCCCTCCTTCATCACTCCCCTCCCCTTGGACCACCCTCACGCCCGCATTTCCTTCATCCACCCCGTATACCGAAATAAGATGAAGGATTTCTGACGCATCCTCCACTCCCACTCTACTAACCCCCCATTCCCTACACGTTCAAACCCATTCCACCTTTCCAAATTATAATCACATGAAGATAACATTGAACTCATGCTTATTAAGCTCATTAAATATTATTCTTTTGCCTTTCTCATATAGAAAGGTTATGCAATTGCTTCAAAAACCGATTTTCTAACCGAGGCCTGGAGGGCCGAGTCTCATATAACATTCGACTCAGTTCGCCGAGATCGCAAAATATCTGTTTGTTTTTTTTTTTTACAATGGAGAAGACCTTTATGTCCTAGCCCAGTACACGTGCTAACGGTAGGGTCCAATCTACCACACGGGGTGCACTGGGGGCGTGTCGGACTCGAATGGTGACCAGCCATTAATACCGACTAAACTCCATTGGGCTCCGCCATCATTCCTCCCAGGAACTACCTCTCGGTATTACTTCTGGGGGGATGGCTGTACTCAATGTACTCATTCACTCTCGCTCACGCGATCATACATCCTGTATGAGGCTTACTTGGGTGCTCTCTCAATCACACTTTGATTCACTCTCAAACACTCCCACATGAGGCTGACTTTTGTGCTCACCTTTTACGTTCCATGCGAGGCTGACTTGTGTGCTCACCTTACTCATTCCTTGCTAGGCTTACTTTTGTGCTCGCCCTACCCATCCATGTGAGGCTGACTTGGGTGCTCACCCTATCACCTGATTCACTCTCAATCGTGCCACTCTATTGTACCTTTGTCACTCCCCCTGGCATCCCATGTGGGACATTTTTCTTAGGCCCCACTTCTGACATACCATGCGAGGCTGACTTTTGTGCTCACCTTTTTCATTCCTTGCTAGGCTGACTTTTGTGCTAGCCTCTACCAACCTGTGAGGCTGACTTTTATGCTCACCCTTAACATGCAATGTGAGACTGACTTGGATGCTCACCCTTTCACTCCTCTGCCACGCCATGAGGCATCGATAGCTTAGTTCCAACATACTACGCTACGACCCTCCCGTCTTGGCATGAGGCAGTCCACTTATACGCCTATACACTCACTCTTCTGTCTTGCTTCGGGGTGGCTGGGTTTACCCCTTACGCGGTTGCCATTCGCTGCGCCAACCTACCTCGGCATGAACAGACCATTCACTCTCTTATTTTGCGCTTGGCCTTTTTCGCTCCAGGAGACTGCGTTCCACTTCTCCACCGTTTGACACATCCGCTGAATAAGGGTATCCGGGGTTGTGTCCCAGCCACAGACGTCAAGCATTGCTCTTCTTTCGACGTCGAACCGATGACATACGAACAGTATGTGTTCGGCAGTTTCATCTACACCTGGGCAGTCCGGGCAGACTGGGACCTCCGCGTGCCCGAATCTGTGGAGGTACTGACGGAAACAGCCATGGCCTGACAGGAATTGTGTCAGGTGGAAGTGAACTTCCCCATGGGGTCTTCCCACCCAGCTCGATATGCTAGGTATCAGCCGGTGGGTCCACCTACCTTTCGAGGAGTTGTCCCACTCACGCTGCCATCTGGCGACCGAGGTCACCCTGGTGCGCTCGCGGGCTCCCCTATTTCCACGTAGCTCAAAGCACTCCTCATCTTCCCGAATGACCAGCCCGACTGGCATCATGCTCGCTATCACGCAGGATGCATCGTGTGATACCGTGCGGTAGGCAGATATCACTCTGAGGCACATCACGCGGTAGGTGCTCTCCAGTTTCTGTAGGTAACTGGTTACCCTCAGTGCTCTTGACCATGACGGGCCGCCGTACCTGAGGATAGATACGGCAACGCCTGCCAGTAACCTACGTCTACTGGCGCACACCTTTGAGCTGTTGGACATCATTCTCGATAGTGCCGCAATAGCAGTCGACGCTCTCTTGCACGTATAGTCGACATGGCTGCCGAAGGTCAGCTTGTCGTCTATAATGACTCCGAGAGACTTCAGACTTCGCTGTGAAGTGATCGCGACTTCTCCCACATGGATAACTGCATGTTGTGCCGACTTGCGGTTGTTGACGATAACTACCTCCGTCTTATGATGAGCGAGCTCCAGGCCTCTCGCGCTCATCCATTCCTCCACCGTGCTAATCGCGTGTTCTGCGGTTAGTTCTACCTCAGGAATTGACTCCCCGTAGACCTCCAAGGTTACGTCGTCGGCAAAGCCGACGATCTTGACCCCAGGAGGGAACTTCAGTCTCAGAACCCCGTCATACATGAGGTTCCATAGCACCGGGCCTGAGGGTGGAATGTCGGGAGAGGCCCGACAGAGAAACCCAGACAGTGGCCTCCAATAGGGAGGAAAGAGAGAAGGTCGATAGAGGTTCACAGACAGTGGCCTTTACCTTCTATGGAGCAGCCACGTCGATCGGAGCGGCGACCGAGTTCCCCTCGAAGGGAAAGGGAAAGGGCAATCGCAAGACGGCATCGAATGCGAAGCGCCCTAGGAAGTCGCCAGGAGAGGGTGCCAAAACCGACACAACTCGGCGTGCAACCGTCAAGGTCAAACGCCGCCTGGGTGAGGTAAGCGAGGGCGAGAGTGACCTCGCTGTGGAGAGCGATGGTACCAGCAACCCGGCACGACCGGGGCAGGGGGGCTCAAACCCCTGGACGCTGGTTACCAAGAAAAAGCCGGCACCGAAAGCGGAGGTACCGCGGCCTGCGAGGAAGGCCAAGGACAGAGGCGAAGCCTTGTGGTTAAAAACCGACAAGGACAAATACGCCGATGTCCTTAAATCGATGAAAGCGGCCGAAAGCCTCTCGGCCCTTGGGCAGGATGTGCGTAGCGTAAGACGCACCAACACGGGAGAGATGCTCCTGGTGTTGAAGCGAGGCGCACAATCAAGTGCAATATACAAGGCCTTGGCCCAAGAGGTCCTTGGTGAGGGCGCCCAAATCAGGTCGCTAGGTGCGGAAACAACTCTCCAGTGCAAACACTTGGACGAGTTCGCGACCGCAGAAGACGTCGCCGCAGCCGTCAAGGAGCAATGCGGCGTCACAATCGAGCGGGCCTCTGTGCGATTGAGGGACGGACCCTCTGGCACCCAAGTAGCCTACCTCAGGCTACTCAATGCGGATGCCAAAAAGGTAACCGAGAAAGGGAAGCTGAAGATCGGCTGGTCGGTATGCCCTATCAGTATACCCCAGCCGCCTTCAGTGGACAGGTGCTATCGGTGCCTAGAATCCGGCCATAAAGCTTACGAATGCAAAGGCCTAGACAGGAGTAAGCTATGTCGTAGATGCGGCGAGGAGGGGCATAAAGAGCGGGGGTGCACTAAGGCATATAAGTGCCTTATCTGCACCTCTAAGAAGCAAGCCCATAAACATGCTATGGGCGGACCTTCGTGTCCCTTCGGCGAGTTAAATAAGAAGAAGCCGTGAGAGTCACACAGCTAAATCTTAACCATTGTGCAGCAGCCCAACAGCTGCTGTGGCAGTCGGTCTCGGAGTCGAGGACAGATGTCGCCCTCTTATCAGACCCGTAAGGCATCCCTGCCGGCAACGGCAATTGGGTGTCGGACGGGTCTGGAATGGTGGCAATCTGTACAACGGGAAGGTTCCCGGTTCAAGAGGTAATACACCCCTCCGCCGAGGGTGTGGCGATTGCCAAGATCAATGGTGTGTTCTATTGCAGCTGCTACGCCCCACCAAGGTGGCCAATAGAACAGTTCTACCAGATGATCGACAGGCTCTCGTCGGACCTCGTGGGCCGGAAACCGGTAGTAATAGCGGGAGACTTCAACGCTTGGGCAGTGGAGTGGGGCAGCCGCTGTACAAATAGCAGGGGTCAAGCGCTAATGGAAGCGTTTGCGAAACTCGATACTGTGCTAGCTAATGATGGCTCCGCTAGTACATTCCGTAGAAACGGAGTGGAGGCGTGGATTGATTTGACCTTTGCCAGCCCGAGTCTGGCTCCAGGCATGGAATGGAGGGTAGACGAAGGCTACACCCATAGTGATCATTTAGCAATCCGCTTTAAGATCAACTATGGTGTGCAGCATCCGAGGGCGGGAGATCCCTGTCAGGTAAGCGGGTGGAAGTCCAATCACTTCGACAGCGAAGCTTTCACCGCGGCCCTGGGACTGGAGGCCAACACCGACAGTCTAAGCGGGGATGCGCTGGTAGCTGTTCTATCACGCGCGTGCGACGCCACTATGCCGAGAAAAACACTGCCAAGAAACGGCAGATGCCCGGTATACTGGTGGAGTGCCGAGATTGCAGCTCTACGGTCAGCCTGCCTCAGAGCTAGACGTAGGATGCAAAGAGCTCGCACCGAGGATGCAAGAGAGAACCGCCGTGAAGTGTTTCGAGCTGCGAAATTAGCCCTTAACAAGGCTATTAAAAGCAGCAAGAGAGCGTGTTTCGACAACCTGTGTGAGAGTGCCAACGCGAATCCGTGGGGCGACGCCTACCGGATTGTGATGGCCAAGACCAAAGGGGGCTCCTCACCCCCTGAACGGTCTCCGGACCGGTTGGCAACGATTATCGAAGTACTCTTCCCGTCTCGAGCCACAAGCCCCTGGCCACCTGCACTACGAGACAGTGCGGGCACGGTCGAAATGGTGGCTCCAGTGACGAACGAAGAACTACTCGCAGTGGGTAAATCCCTAGCAATGAACAAAGCTCCAGGGCCGGATGGAGTCCCGAACAACGCTCTCAAGGCAGCGATCATAGCGAACCCGAACATGTTCAGGCTAGCTATGCAGAGATGCCTTGACGAGTGCCGTTTCCCCGATAGATGGAAAAGGCAGAAACTGGTGCTGTTGCCGAAGCCCGGGAAGCCGCCAGGCGACCCATCGGCGTACAGACCAATCTGTCTGATAGACACGACTGGCAAACTGCTTGAGAGGATCATCCTCAACAGGCTCACCCCGTACGCGGAAGGTACGGACGGTCTGTCAAGCAACCAGTTTGGCTTTCGGAAGGGTAAGTCCACAGTGGACGCTCTCAACTCAGTGATAAATACTGCCGAGATAGCGATCCAACGAAAAAGGCGAGGTATTCGATACTGTGCGTTAGTGACACTTGACGTGAAGAATGCATTCAACAGCGCAAGCTGGGATGCCATCGCGCTCTCGTTACACCGGCTTAGCCTACCGGTGGGTCTGTACCGGATCCTGGAAAGTTACTTCCAAAACCGCGTACTGCTATACGAGACCGATGCCGGTCAGAAAAGGGTTCCGATTACCGCCGGAGTCCCGCAGGGCTCGATCCTAGGCCCGGTGCTATGGAACCTCATGTATGACGGGGTTCTGAGACTGAAGTTCCCTCCTGGGGTCAAGATCGTCGGCTTTGCCGACGACGTAACCTTGGAGGTCTACGGGGAGTCAATTCCTGAGGTAGAACTAACCGCAGAACACGCGATTAGCACGGTGGAGGAATGGATGAGCGCGAGAGGCCTGGAGCTCGCTCATCATAAGACGGAGGTAGTTATCGTCAACAACCGCAAGTCGGCACAACATGCAGTTATCCATGTGGGAGAAGTCGCGATCACTTCACAGCGAAGTCTGAAGTCTCTCGGAGTCATTATAGACGACAAGCTGACCTTCGGCAGCCATGTCGACTATACGTGCAAGAGAGCGTCGACTGCTGTTGCGGCACTATCGAGAATGATGTCCAACAGCTCAAAGGTGTGCGCCAGTAGACGTAGGTTACTGGCAGGCGTTGCCGTATCTATCCTCAGGTACGGCGGCCCGTCATGGTCAAGAGCACTGAGGGTAACCAGTTACCTACAGAAACTGGAGAGCACCTACCGCGTGATGTGCCTCAGAGTGATATCTGCCTACCGCACGGTATCACACGATGCATCCTGCGTGATAGCGAGCATGATGCCAGTCGGGCTGGTCATTCGGGAAGATGAGGAGTGCTTTGAGCTACGTGGAAATAGGGGAGCCCGCGAGCGCACCAGGGTGACCTCGGTCGCCAGATGGCAGCGTGAGTGGGACAACTCCTCGAAAGGTAGGTGGACCCACCGGCTGATACCTAGCATATCGAGCTGGGTGGGAAGACCCCATGGGGAAGTTCACTTCCACCTGACACAATTCCTGTCAGGCCATGGCTGTTTCCGTCAGTACCTCCACAGGTTCGGACACGCGGAGGTCCCAGTCTGCCCGGACTGCCCAGGTGTAGATGAAACTGCCGAGCACATACTGTTCGTATGTCATCGGTTCGACGTCGAAAGAAGAGCAATGCTTGACGTCTGTGGCTGGGACACAACCCCGGATACCCTTATCCAGCGGATGTGTCAAACGGTGGAGAAGTGGAACGCAGTCTCGGCTGCTACCATCCAGATTGCCAGTAGGCTACAGGTAATCTGGCGAACCGAGCAACAGACGGCGGGCACGGCTAACTAGTGATTGGTTAGCTGGAGCGAAAAAGGCCAAGCGCAAAATAAGAGAGTGAATGGTCTGTTCATGCCGAGGTAGGTTGGCGCAGCGAATGGCAACCGCGTAAGGGGTAAACCCAGCCACCCCGAAGCAAGACAGAAGAGTGAGTGTATAGGCGTATAAGTGGACTGCCTCATGCCAAGACGGGAGGGTCGTAGCGTAGTATGTTGGAACTAAGCTATCGATGCCTCATGGCGTGGCAGAGGAGTGAAAGGGTGAGCATCCAAGTCAGTCTCACACTGCATGTTAAGGGTGAGCATAAAAGTCAGCCTCACAGGTTGGTAGCAAGCAAGGAATAAAAAAGGTGAGCACAAAAGTCAGCCTCGCATGGTATGTCAGAAGTGGGGCCTAAGAAAAATGTCCCACATGGGATGCCAGAGGGAGTGACAAAGGTACAATAGAGTGGCACGATTGAGAGTGAATCAGGTGATAGGGTGAGCACCCAAGTCAGCCTCACATGTATGGGTAGGGCGAGCACAAAAGTAAGCCTAGCAAGGAATGAGTAAGGTGAGCACACAAGTCAGCCTCGCATGGAACGTAAAAGGTGAGCACAAAAGTCAGCCTCATGTGGGAGTGTTTGAGAGCGAATCAAAGTGTGATTGAGAGAGCACCCAAGTAAGCCTCATACAGGATGTATGATCGCGCGAGTGAGAGTGAATGAGTACACTTAGTACAGCCATCCCCCCAGAAGTAATACCGAGAGGTAGTTCCTGGGAGGAATGATGGCGGAGCCCAATGGAGTTTAGTCGGTATTAATGGCTGGTCACCATTCGAGTCCGACACGCCCCCAGTGCACCCCGTGTGGTAGATTGGACCCTACCGTTAGCACGTGTACTGGGCTAGGACATAAAGGTCTTCTCCATTGTTAAAAAAAAAAAAAAAAAAATAGCACCGGGCCTAGGATCGAGCCCTGCGGGACTCCGGCGGTAATCGGAACCCTTTTCTGACCGGCATCGGTCTCGTATAGCAGTACGCGGTTTTGGAAGTAACTTTCCAGGATCCGGTACAGACCCACCGGTAGGCTAAGCCGGTGTAACGAGAGCGCGATGGCATCCCAGCTTGCGCTGTTGAATGCGTTCTTCACGTCAAGTGTCACTAACGCACAGTATCGAATACCTCGCCTTTTTCGTTGGATCGCTATCTCGGCAGTATTTATCACTGAGTTGAGAGCGTCCACTGTGGACTTACCCTTCCGAAAGCCAAACTGGTTGCTTGACAGACCGTCCGTACCTTCCGCGTACGGGGTGAGCCTGTTGAGGATAATCCTCTCAAGCAGTTTGCCAGTCGTGTCTATCAGACAGATTGGTCTGTACGCCGATGGGTCGCCTGGCGGCTTCCCGGGCTTCGGCAACAGCACCAGTTTCTACCTTTTCCATCTATCGGGGAAACGGCACTCGTCAAGGCATCTCTGCATAGCTAGCCTGAACATGTTCGGGTTCGCTATGATCGCTGCCTTGAGAGCGTTGTTTGGAACTCCATCCGGCCCCGGAGCTTTGTTCATTGCTAGGGATTTAGCCACTGCGAGTAGTTCTTCATTCGTCACTGGAGCCACCATTTCGACCGTGCCCGCACTGTCTCGTAGTGCAGGTGGCCAGGGGCTTGTGGCTCGAGACGGGAAGAGTACTTCGATAATCGTTGCCAACCGGTCCGGAGACCGTTCTGGGGGTGAGGAGCCCCCTTTGGTCTTGGCCATCACAATCCGGTAGGCGTCACCCCACAGATTCGCGTTGGCACTCTCACACAGGTTGTCGAAACACGCTCTCTTGCTGCTTTTAATAGCCTTGTTAAGGGCTAATTTCGCAGCTCGAAACGCTTCACAGCGGTTCTCTCTTGCATCCTCGGTGCGAGCTCTTTGCATCCTACGTCTAGCTCTGAGACAGGCTGACCGTAGAGCTGCAATCTCGGCACTCCACCAGTATACCGGGCATCTACCGTTTCTTGGCAGTGTTTTTCTCGGCATAGTGGCGTCGCACGCGCGTGATAGAACAGCTACCAGCGCATCCCCGCTTAGACTGTCGGTGTTGGCCTCCAGTCCCAGAGCCGCGGTGAAAGCTTCGCTGTCGAAGTGATTGGACTTCCACCCGCGTACCTGACAGGGATCTCCCGCCCTCGGATGCTGCACACCATAGTTGATCTTAAAGCGGATTGCTAAATGATCGCTATGGGTGTAGCCTTCGTCTACCCTCCATTCCATGCCTGGAGCCAGACTCGGGCTGGCAAAGGTCAAATCAATCCACGCCTCCACTCCGTTTCTACGGAATGTACTAGCGGAGCCATCATTAGCTAGCACAGTATCGAGTTTCGCAAACGCTTCCATTAGCGCTTGACCCCTGCTATTTGTACAGCGGCTGCCCCACTCCACTGCCCAAGCGTTGAAGTCTCCCGCTATTACTACCGGTTTCCGGCCCACGAGGTCCGACGAGAGCCTGTCGATCATCTGGTAGAACTGTTCTATTGGCCACCTTGGTGGGGCGTAGCAGCTGCAATAGAACACACCATTGATCTTGGCAATCGCCACACCCTCGGCGGAGGGGTGTATTACCTCTTGAACCGGGAACCTTTCCGTTGTACAGATTGCCACCATTCCAGACCCGTCCGACACCCAATTACCGTTGCCGGCAGGGATGCTGTACGGGTCTGATAAGAGGGCGACATCTGTCCTCGACTCCGAGACCGACTGCCACAGCAGCTGTTGGGCTGCTGCACAATGGTTAAGATTTAGCTGTGTGACTCTCACGGCTTCTTCTTATTTAACTCGCCGAAGGGACACGAAGGTCCGCCCATAGCATGTTTATGGGCTTGCTTCTTAGCGGTGCAGATAAGGCACTTATATGCCTTAGTGCACCCCCGCTCTTTATGCCCCTCCTCGCCGCATCGACGACATAGCTTGCTCCTGTCTATGCCTTTGCATTCGTAAGCTTTATGGCCGGATTCTAGGCACCGATAGCACCTGTCTACTGAAGGCGGCTGGGGTATACTAATAGGGCATACCGACCAGCCGATCTTCAGCTTCCCTTTCTCGGTTACCTTTTTGGCATCCGCATTCAGTAGCCTGAGGTAGGCTACTTGGGTGCCAGAGGGTCCGTCCCTCAATCGCACAGAGGCCCGCTCGATTCTGACGTCGCAGTGCTCCTTGACGGCTGCGACGACGTCTTCTGCGGTCGTGAACTCGTCCAAGTGCTTGCACTGGAGAGTTGTTTCCGCACCTAGCGACCTGATTTGGGCGCCCTCACCAAGGACCTCTTGGGCCAAGGCCTTATATACTGCACTTGATTGTGCGCCTCGCTTCAGCACCAGGAGCATCTCTCCCGTGTTGGTGCGTCTTACGCTACGCACATCCTGCCCAAGGGCCGAGAGACTTTCGGCCGCCTTCATCGATTTAAGGATATCGGCGTATTTGTCCTTGTCGGTTTTTAACCACAAGGCTTCGCCTCTGTCCTTGGCCTTCCTCGCAGGCCGCGGTACCTCCGGTTTCGGTGCCGGCTTTTTCTTGGTAACCAGCGTCCAGGGGTTTGAGCCCCCCTGCCCCGGTCGTGCCGGGTTGCTGGTACCATCGCTCTCCACAGCGAGGTCACTCTCGCCCTCGCTTACCTCACCCAGGCGGCGTTTGACCTTGACGGTTGCACGCCGAGTGGTGTCGGTTTTGGCACCCTCGCCTGGCGACTTCCTAGGGCGCTTCGCATTCGATGCCGTCTTGCGATTGCCCTTTCCCTTTCCCTTCGAGGGGAACTCGGTCGCCGCTCCGATCGACGTGGCTGCTCCGTAGAAGGTAAAGGCCACTGTCTGTGAACCTCTATCGACCTTCTCTCTTTCCTCCCTATTGGAGGCCACTGTCTGGGTTTCTCTGTCGGGCCTCTCCCGACATTCCACCCTCTCAACATAGGCCTGCTGTTCCTGTCTTGCGACACGAACAGCTTTCCGGAGCTCCAGAAGGCTCAACTTCAACTCCTTGGCTATGTTCTGCTTTGCGCTAGCAAAGTCGATTATAGAATCGAGTTGCTTCGCTACTTTGCGCATCGCAGCTATTGGCCCCTCCGATGCATTGGTAGGGTTATTGCCTACCGCCGCTGGGGGGTCATTGGTGCTTTCGGATGCAGCACTCATCGCTCCACTACTCTCCCCACGGGGGGAGACCTCGCCAAACCACCTCTTGCGAAGGGGTTTGGCACCTCCGTCTGTTTGTTTTTATTTTTGTTTGTCTCCATGTATAGTCCCACGAGTAGCGCGAGAAATATATGTCCGCCACGCCAGAGCTCCGCATTAGCGTGGTAAGGGACGCTTACTGTGGGGGTTGCCCAGGTACCCCACAGGCTCCGTTAACGATCCAGCATCTTTTTCACCCCCTCGATCACTCATCCCTCGGCACGGGTCGCTTCACGCCTTGGAATTGGGGTTATGCCCTACCTTGCTTTACGTGGTGATCTCGGCCCGGATCACCACAACCATCCTCCTTTACCAGGGCTTTGGACCTGTAGCTCTGGTTCTCAATAGTTCCATGTACGTATGTTATTACAGACGTGCTACTATTGAGATCCGTCATTCGCTAGCGGATTTAAAATATCTGTGTGTATGTATATGTGTATGTATGTA
This sequence comes from Topomyia yanbarensis, assembly GCF_030247195.1. Lineage (NCBI taxonomy): Eukaryota > Metazoa > Arthropoda > Insecta > Diptera > Culicidae > Topomyia > Topomyia yanbarensis. Next base: position 231,439,674 of record NC_080671.1, read on the forward strand.
TGTATGTATGTATGTATGTATGTATGTATGTATGTATGTATGTATGTATGTATGTATGTATGTATGTATGTATGTATGTATGTATGTATGTATGTATGTATGTATGTATGTATGTATGTATGTATGTATGTATGTATGTATGTATGTATGTATGTATGTATGTATGTATGTATGTATGTATGTATGTATGTATGTATGTATGTATGTATGTATGTATGTATGTATGTATGTATGTATGTATGTATGTATGTATGTATGTATGTGTGTATGTGCGGATTTGTTAACAAAATGTCCACATCGGTTTCTTGGAGATGGCTGAACCGATTTTTACAAACTAAGATTCAAATGAATGGTATAATATTGCCATAGGTTGCTATTGAATTTCATTTTCAACCGACATCTTGTTCCGGATTACGAGTTGAAGAGTATGGTTACAAAACAAAATTTGTTGATTTGTCCACATCGTTTTCTCGGAATTTTCTGAACCGATTTTGACAAACTTGATTTTAAATGAAAGGTCCATCAGCTGCTGTTGAATTTTGTGTGGATCCGAGTTCTGGTTCCTGAGTTACAGGGTGTTACGTACGATCACGCAGCAAATCCCGATTCTAACGAATTCTGCGATGAATTGGTGAGGTGATTTTTTTCCAAAATATAAACATAACTGTTGAATTTGTAGATCTAGGTCACCAACAGTCATTCAAAGTCTCTTTGGCTACACTGGCCACCATCGACGGATCCGGAAGCATCCAAATTCAGAATAACGGTTATATTGGTTTTTCGAAAATGGCTAGAACGATTTGATCAACTTAGTCTCAAATGAAAGGTGTTGCGTCCCCGGAAACTGATATTAAATTCCATCTCCATCCGACTTCCAGCTCCGGAGTTACGGGTTGTGGAGTGCGATCACATAGAAAACTCCGATTCAAACCGATACCGCGATGAATGCAAAAAGGTGCTCTTATATATACTTACCAAGTGTAATAAGAATGAAAGACATTTCCATAATGTTATATTGTTGTCGTTTTTTAGTTGATATTTTTCGGTGAAATCTATTTAAAAAACACAGTTTACCGTTAACGTTTCAGCCTACTTTTTTATTTCCTTTCAGCCATCCTCAGAACTTTACAATAAGAAAAACAAAATAAAAATAGCGATAAAATTTAAAAAAATACATTTGAATTTGAAATTATCTTACTTCTTGCCCAAGCGCGTCTTGCCACCGCTGGGGGAAAATCAAATTTAAACTAATTCTACATGTACTTCTCTCACTGTTGGCGTCTCTCTTCTTTCTCACCAGTGCCATTGCGCGTCGATCGTAGCTTATTAAGAAGACCGTTGTATGTGCAGGCGAAGCTGGCGGCGTCCCGTTGAAGGTTTACGGGACGCCGCCAGCTTCGCCTGCACATACAACGGTCTTCTTAATAAGCTACGATCGACGCGCAATGGCACTGGTGAGAAAGAAGAGAGACGCCAACAGTGAGAGAAGTACATGTAGAATTAGTTTAAATTTGATTTTCCCCCAGCGGTGGCAAGACGCGCTTGGGCAAGAAGTAAGATAATTTCAAATTCAAATGTATTTTTTTAAATTTTATCGCTATTTTTATTTTGTTTTTCTTATTGTAAAGTTCTGAGGATGGCTGAAAGGAAATAAAAAAGTAGGCTGAAACGTTAACGGTAAACTGTGTTTTTTAAATAGATTTCACCGAAAAATATCAACTAAAAAACGACAACATTCATGAACGGTGACTGAAACCTTGAAACATAATGTTATATTGTACGAACCAGTTATTAAATCATAGTTTGGAGAAATGAGAAAGGCACAATTGCACCTATAGGTGGATTAAAACAGGTTTTTTTATAGTAAGGTTAAAAAAGCTTCAAAAGCCTGGCCTGTAGTGTATTGGCACTGTGTGGGACTCACGACTCACGTTCGTGCCTAACAACTAAAAACATTCCTTACTTTTTACGTCCTTCTTCCCCACGGAACTACGTCATCATATTACTTCGTGGAAGGGTTCGTTGCGCTTTCGTCGCACCTCTTTCTGCTGCTCTATCTCGGAGCCTCGCTTGGTTCATGGAGTGACACGACCTATGAGCTTTGATTTAACTCTCGGTTCCTCTCCTGCTTCTTGTCTCCATCCATTACGTCGCCGTTTATTTCTCGTCCCTGTGGTGAGCCGTTTAGGTGCTGATTCTCTGAGCCATTCAGCTCATGTTTCCGTGAGTCATTCAGCTCTCGGCCTCATCAGGATCCGCTTGGATAGTGCTCAACGGTGAACTCACGCTACTCCGACCTATGGTTCCCCGACGAAGGAATTTCCCCCTACACCGATACCCGCTTTCTTGAGCCATTTAGCTCTACTAAAATCTTCCAGCTTTACCGCTTATTCTACTCCAATTGAGAGTTCCCCGACAACGGAATTTCTTTCGTTACCGGGGTTTGTTTCGTGAGCAAATTAGCTCCCCTTTTTGTCACGATTCTGTCGGGTAGTCCACGGCGCCGAATCAGCCCTATCGTGAATCCCCCGGCGGCAGACCGCTCCCGATACCGATGTACGTTTCTGTGAGCCATTAAGCTCCCCGCCTCGTCTACTCGGTCTAGTCCCCGGCGGTGGACCTAGCTTACTCAACGGCCAGCCAGCAGATGCTGAGGTTCATCCAGCGATTCCGGGTAGAGCGTAGCTTCCGATTCACTGGCGCCCCAACGACCCACTTCTGGCTATTCGACGCGGTCTACTCGGTCTAATCAACGACGGTGGATCTAGCCTACTCACGAGCTACCCGGTAGAGTGTCGAGGTCGGTCCGGCGATTCCGGTGGAGCCTGACGTCCGGTTCGCTGGCGCCCCGACGACCCGAGCCCGGTGCTACATCGCGTACTACTCAAGTGGTCCCCGGCGGTGGACCCAGTCTACACCGGCGGCGGAATTTCTCCCGAAACCCTATTTGTGGTTCCACTGCGGCGTTCTAACCAATGTCGTTACTTTGTTGGTCCCTTCGCCACTTCCTTTGCAGCTCGGAGAGTATACTCGTAACAACTCTGTTGACAGCGTCCCAGATATGCTCGTTGCGGCACATCTCTTCGACGATATTATCCATTGTTATATCAGGCATACCCCTTCGGACTTCTTCGAATCTGGGGCATTCGAAGACCACGTGTTCCGGTGTCTCTTGCACGTTCACACACTCCGGGAAAAGGGGTGACGAAGCGTGTCCAAACCGATGTAGGTATTTCCGGAAGCATCCATGCCCGGACAAAAACTGCGTCAGATGGAAGTTCACCTCTCCATGCTTCCTATGTACCCAAGTAGACACATTTGAGATGAGTCGGTGGGTCCACCTTCCTTTCTCCGCGTAATCCCACTCTTGCTGCCACTTAGCCAACGAGTCCGCTCGAACCAGTCTCCTTGCATTACGTTCATTTCTCCGCTGGTAGCATTCTACGTCCTCAGCCAGAGTGATGCAGATGGGAATCATCCCGGCAATTACGCATACCGCCTCCGACGATATCGTTCTGTACGCACTTGCGACACAAACAGCCATTAGGCGAAAAGTGCTTGCCATTAGGCGAAAAGTGCTTGTCAACTTCGTATGGTTCCGCTTTGAGTTTAGCGCAGCAGCCCAGGCCGGTACGCCATATCTCAGGATTGAGGATGAGACATTCGCCAGGAGACGTCTCGTGCTGCCTCTTGCCCCTCCGTGATTCGGCATGATCCTTGCCAATGCGCTAGTTGTCTTCGCAGCCTTCTCACATACATAGTCGACATGGCAGTTGTAATTCAACTGATCGTCAACCATCACACCCAGGTGCTTCAGCGCGCGCATCGATGGAATGGATTGTCCCCCGACGCTGATCTCGAGACGCTGGATTTGCTTACGATTGCTAACCAGCACTACCTCAGTCTTGTGGTGAGCCAGCTGCAACCTGACGTTAACCATCCAGGTTTCCACGATGCATATTGTCTCTCCCGTCAGCATCTCCACCTCCTCAACGGTCTCGCCCGTTATCGTCAGGACAACATCATCTGCAAAGCCGACGATCTCCACTCCCCTGTTGACATCGTCCCAGATATGCTCGTTGCGGCACATCTCTTCGACGATATTATCCATTGTTATATCAGGCATACCCCTTCGGACTTCTTCGAATCTGGGGCATTCGAAGACCACGTGTTCCGGTGTCTCTTGCACGTTCACACACTCCGGGAAAAGGGGTGACGAAGCGTGTCCAAACCGATGTAGGTATTTCCGGAAGCATCCATGCCCGGACAAAAACTGCGTCAGATGGAAGTTCACCTCTCCATGCTTCCTATGTACCCAAGTAGACACATTTGGGATGAGTCGGTGGGTCCACCTTCCTTTCTCCGCGTAATCCCACTCTTGCTGCCACTTAGCCAACGAGTCCGCTCGAACCAGTCTCCTTGCATTACGTTCATTTCTCCGCTGGTAGCATTCTACGTCCTCAGCCAGAGTGATGCAGATGGGAATCATCCCGGCAATTACGCATACCGCCTCCGACGATATCGTTCTGTACGCACTTGCGACACGAACAGCCATTAGGCGAAAAGTGCTTGCCATTAGGCGAAAAGTGCTTATCAACTTCGTATGGTTCCGCTTTGAGTTCAGCGCAGCAGCCCAGGCCGGTACGCCATATCTCAGGATTGAGGATGAGACATTCGCCAGGAGACGTCTCGTGCTGCCTCTTGCCCCTCCGTGATTCGGCATGATCCTTGCCAATGCGCTAGTTGTCCTCGCAGCCTTCTCACATACATAATCGACATGGCAGTTGTAATTCAACTGATCGTCAACCATCACACCCAGGTGCTTCAGCGCGCGCATCGATGGAATGGATTGTCCCCCGACGCTGATCTCGAGACGCTGGATTTGCTTACGATTGCTAACCAGCACTACCTCAGTCTTGTGGTGAGCCAGCTGCAACCTGACGTTAACCATCCAGGTTTCCACGATGCATATTGTCTCTGCCGTCAGCATCTCCACCTCCTCAACGGTCTCGCCCGTTATCGTCAGGACAACATCATCTGCAAAGCCGACGATCTCCACTCCCCTGGGCAGTTCCAGTGTTAACACTGCGTTGTACATAATATTCCAGAGCGTTGGGCCGAATATGGAGCTCTGAGGTACTCCCGCCGTTACCCTAATCGACCTCTGCCCCGTGTTCGTTGTATGAATGTATGTATGTGTGTATATGTGTGGATTTGTTAACAAAATGTCCACATCGGTTTCTCGAAGATGGCTGAACCGATTTTTACAAAATAAGATTCAAATGAAAGGTATAATATTCCCATAGGTGCTTATGGAATCTCATTTTCAACCGACATTTTGTTCCGGATTACGAGTTGAAAAGTATGGTTACAAAACAAAATTTGTTGATTTGTCCACATCGGTTTCTCGGAATTTTCTGAACCGATTTTGAAAAACTTGATTTTAAATGAAAGATCCATCAGCTGCTGTTGAATTTTGTGTGGATCCGAGTTCTGGTTCTTGAATTACAGGTTGATATGTACGATCACGCAGCAAATCCCGATTCTAACGAATTCTGCGATGAATGTAAAAAGGTGAAATTTTTCCAAAATGTAAACACAACTGTTGAATTTGTAGATCTAGGTCACCAACAGTCATTCAAAGTCTCTTTGGCCACACTGGCCACCATCGACGGATCCGGAAGCATCCAAATTCAGAATAACGGTTATATTGGTTTCTCGAAAATGGCTAGATCGATTTGATCAACTTAGTCTCAAATGAAAGGTGTTACGTCCCCGGAAACTGTTATTAAATTCCATCTCCATCCGACTTCCGGCTCCGGAGTTACGGGTTGTGGAGTGCGATCACATAGAAAACTCCGATTCAAATCGATACCGCGATGAATGCAAAAAGGTGCTCTTATATATACTTACCAAGTGTAATAAGAATGAAAGACATTTCCATAATGTTATATTGAACGAACCAGCTTTTAAATCATAGTTTGGAGAAATGAGAAAGGCACAATTGCACCTATAGGTGGATTAAAACAGGTTTTTCAGTTCAATATTACAGCGGCTCTTTTACAAAATTTTAGAACTCGAATAATGATTTCTTTTCTTTTATATTTGTCATGTCATGTATAATAATAAAATGTAATATTTGCATTTGAAAGCTTTTAATGAATATAAACAACGCAAACATTCTCGTGTTCATGATTGAGAAAGGCACAATTGCACCGATAAGTGAATTAAAACAGGTTTTTTTCTTCGTGTAATAACTTGCAATAACTAAATTTCGATTATAATGCATGGCATGATTTTAATTCAAAATATGTACGAAAGGATGTATTGCCGTTTTTGCATTGGGAATTGTAGTGCGTGTACCAATTGATAGTACGAAGTGGAAGTGAAGGACGCATGCCATTACACAGTTACAAGTTTCAGTGAAAACACGGCATTTTACACAGTGCAAAACTAGAGACGTTACAGTACAAATTTCATCGATTGCAGGCCGGGTCGTTAGCAAAATAAGAAATATTACTATGGCAATTTCTTTTTGAGTGGTGAAAATTCCTATCTAGTGTCTCGTACATATCATCTTATATTACCATTACTATTCAGTCTTTATTCGTCTTACTGCTATATGGCAACTTGTAATGAAATTTGTTTCTGGGTTTAGAAATGTCGCTTGCGATTGAGGCTTCTGTTATTAGTTTCGCGCAACCATTCAAAAGTATCAATATGATGGTAGTGCATTCCATTATAATAAAATGCGATATTGACAAACCGATGTCCAACCATGAGCCCTTATTTTTTATCAAGTAAAAAAAATGTAAACACGTTAGATTACAGATGATGAATATCAGCAAAAACACTGTCTGCGTTTGAACCTAGAAAATATGAAAAATAATGTTCATAAAATACAATAAAATAAAAAATAGGACGGTGTTAAGTCAGATCGCACTAAATGACAATGTATTGATATCGAGAAAAACGAGTTTAAAGTTTGAATCGTAGCATCCTTTACGTTATAATTGGAAACTATTTTTGCCATAAGTCTTGTTACGTATTACAAATCTGGCAAAAGTCGAAAGTAGCTAAAGAAAGGCTTTATCCAGTGCTATCATTATCTCATGTTTTGATGTTTTGCGACTTAGTCCGGTATGACTTAATACCGACCAATTGGTATACCTGTGTAATGATTTGTATTGCTCTCAATACACACAGTAAAATTAACAGTGGTATTAGCAGCTTAAACACGATAAGACCAGTCATAACAAACGGCGAAAAAGTCGATATAAAAAAACGTAACCAGTTCGGATCAAATGAACTAACCGTGGCCAGATTTCCAGTTCCGAAAAATGATATAAGCATATAAAACACCTGTAAATATAATAAGTGATTTAAACATGTTTAGAAATATAAACTATATTTGTGCGCTAACGAATATTGTCGCTCGTCTGACATCTTCGATTCCAACAGGTCGAAATGGTGTTTGGTTTCTTGAATAAAATGACGTAATCCACTGAAAAATAAAATTAGGTATTAGAAGGGTATTTTTGAAATTCCTTTTATATTAAACCTAGTGTTTCCCTGTTCAAAATTATAGTATAATATTTTTCTCAATACTAAATAAAGATTCAACAATAATGATGGTTTTGTTTCTGGAGGGACTGGTGGGGGGAGGGGGATTCTTCTCTAATCTTCCGGCCATCACATCACATGATTTGGTATTCTTAGTATTATAACAAACATAAAGATGTGACACAAGCTGCTAAAAGCGCCCTAAAATCCTGTCAATCCTATTTTCATTGAATTGTCTGCTCTAAATATATCACCAAGGGTCCGTTCATAAATGATGTGGCGTATTGACGGTTGGGAAAGAGCCATGCATTACCGAGAGAAAAACTAATTCCGACCGTGAGACGTACTGGTGCAGCAGAGATAATAAAACCAACAACAATTTGCAATATGCTTGGAGGGACAGTGTATTTTAGACTATTTTTTCGGCGAGACATGTTTTGAATGGACCACAGATAAACAATATTCCATAAAGAATATCCCGTAACATCGGTGACAGAGCAGTGGGATTAAGGCCAAGTTCCCCCTGGGTCGTGCAAAACTGAGAAGCAACATCATTTTAGGCACAGAGAACAGACGTCCATCTCAAGTGTTAAAGTTGAGTAAAAGGCACATCATAAGACCACTAGAGGTGGTTTTGTCGTCATCCCGTTTAGTGCGTGAGTTTTATTGAATTGATGTCCAAGTGACCGTTATAATTATATTGGGATATGCCAGTATGGTTGTCGTAATGGTCTAGCGGATATTTGTTCAAATGATTAACAAGCAGGTATTGTAATTCTCTCTCACTCACGCGAGAAGAAGTTTATCCGATGTCCAACTTTTCGAGATAAGATGAGTCGCAAAATTCTCCGTCTCCACAAATAGCGTGAGAATGATTCTCCGGATAAAATTTACTTGACTTTTTCCTTCTCTTCGGAGAAAGTGATACAATTTTAATTTCGTGGAAATCAATAAAAACTGCATAAAATACACATAGTTACAAAGAAAAGCGGCAAAGAAGTATGATAGACTTGTTTTTTCGTGTTTTGAAATAACGACAGGAAAGCAGCGAGCGAAAAAATGATACCGTGATAAACTCATTCGCTCATTCTCCGGCTATTTTATTTATCCGGAGAAATAACACGTTGTATTTATCCGGAGAAGTTGTGTGAGTGCCAATAACTTTTCGTGTGAAAATGTGAGTTTTTATTGTCGCAGTAGCAAACTATCCGGGCGATAAATGCAATGCCTGCTAACAAGCATTTTAAACTTGTTTGTTCCAATTTGGATGTCTTCTCCCTGTGACTTTTTTTTGTTGGAGACGAGCCACTGCCACCAGTAGTTGTCCTTCCGAGAACCGGTGTTTACTTGGCAGACAGTCGACACTTCGTCTGAAATTGCAAATTTTGTCTCGCTGGACGGACCTAGATCCCTTAAGCTATCAACTGTGGTCTTATCAGCCCACCAAAAAACAATAATAATGGTTTTGTTTCTGGAAGTAAAGCCTTAAAGGGCACCGAGGCCCCTGGCCAAGTATATACTTGACCGAGACTGTTTTGCTGAGTCGATAAGTTTAGGTAATAAAAGGAAGGTCCAGCGTAAGGAAATGTAGTTCAGTTTTGAATGCAACGTGAAGTGTGATTTATTGTACTTTGTTAATTGGCGAAATAAAGTTATTTAAATTAACTATGATCATTAAAGGCAGTCTCTGTAGTCAAGTGGTGAAAGTTGGTGTGAAAAGAGCGAACATATTTTATCGTACATATATGATCACGTTTTCTAAAGAGGAGAAAATATACGTCCAACCGAGAGCACCAGTAGTCTAGCTTTAGCTATTTTGCTGCGAATATCCAGGGACCAGGATTTGCGGCTGTTGGAGAATAAACTGCGACTCGTCTAGCCGTACATCGGTGACGTCGAATTATATCGAAACGTCTTTTCATCATTCCCCTGATAGGAAGGATTGGGAAGTGGTAAGGTTAGGGGAAAGGAAAATAACTATAATTAACCCAGGCCTTTGCGTTTCGATTTCGTCTCTTCTGAACCACGGTACTTGACTAATGCACCGGGCTCACGCTAAGTCCAAAATTGGAAACTCTACTTGTGAACACACGAAACGACTTCTAATGTCCCGTAAGTGAAGCTGGTAAGCAGGCGAATGCTATATCACTCCCCAAGGAAAAAATTCAGAACAACGGCACTTGTCTAATGCACCGGGCTGACGCTAAGTCCAAAGTTGGAACCACTACTTGTGAACACATTAAACGACTTCTAACTTATGATGTCCCGTAAGTGAAAAGGTTCTGTTTGTTGATGAGACCTACTGAAATCGAACCTTGTTTTGAGCTAAGCAGGCGAATGCTAGCAAATTCTATATTACTCACTAAGGAGAAAATTGGTTTAAAGTCGTCTTTATGTATGAAGGGCACAAAAACTAACAATAATTAGTCCAAAACTAACGACACAGCACAATTAGAAACAGTGCATTCTGTGGAAGGATGCTGAACGCTCTGCAGGTACTACAATAACAGGAATAACACTTCCAATCCCCGGAGGAGTTTTGAATTTGCATTTAAGCAGTGATGGGATATATCAACACCCCCGAGGGATATGGAGAACAAAAAATCCGGATACGCAATTGCATTGCCACAATGAAAGTTTTAAGTGGAAAACTACATGTGAATCACTGGGAACAAGTGTACACTCATCCTAAGTAACCATTTGGGGCCACAGTCTTGTGTGGTTCGTTGCATGATCTATTGGGGTACTGTTCCAGCGCCCAGTAACCTTAAGACGGTATGCACAAGAAAGTCTTCAGGTTACTGCAAATACTGGTATTAATGCAAATACCTGTGATCATTATATGATAATCATCAGCGAAACCTTACGTCGAGAACAAGCTCATTAAGTTTCCTCAACAATCCATTGTTGAGAAGTTTCCATAGAAGTGGTGACAGCACACCACCTTGAGCACATCCGCAGACACCCAGTTTCCTTATCTCTACTTGTCGTAACGATGAGCGCAGATATCGGTTGCTAAGCATTGCGTGTATCCAGTTCATGATATATGAAGACACTCCATGACCTTGTACTGCTTCCGAAATGGCTTCGAAAGACATATTGTCAAAAGCACCTTCAATATCGAGAAAAACTCCTAAACTCGATTGCTTTTGTGAAAATGCTTTTTCAATTTTGTAGACAACATTGTGTAACAGGATGGTAGTAGATTTCCCCCGCGGATATGCATGTTGCTTTACATGCAGCGGGTGCTCGCCCAAGCTAACATCCCGAATGTAGTGGTCAATTAAACGTGCCACTGCCGACGCCCCATGTTTTCGGCACCGATTTCTCAAAGCTACCGAACACGTGGGGGAATCTGCCCCGAGGTAATTTTGGAAGTAGACTGTACACACTTTGGTGGAAGGGAAAAAAATGGCGGAACACTGGAATTTCCTTCTTTGCGTTCTGGTAACGGGCTACAATAATTAACCCATCGAGGCCACTCGGGTACAAATGTACCCCACGCGTTTGATCGCAACTTGCGCAGATAAAAATGCAAATAAGGGACCATTCATAAATTACGTAACGCAAAAATTGCCCAAAATTGACTCCCCCCTCCCCCTATGTAACAAATTGTCACAAATTTTTTCATCCCCCCCTCCCCTGTTACGTAACAAATTCCAAGAAATTTTTTTTTTCTTCGATGAAAACATGTTACGTAACGATCTAGTTAACACCCCCTCCCCCCTATGTCACAATTTGTCACAACTTCTCGTACCCCCTCCCCCCTAAAAGCGTTACGTAATTTATGAATGGTCCCTAAAAGATATGTATAATATACCATTTTCTTCGTTTTTTTAATTTCGAAAACAGTTGTGTAAGTGAAAGTACGGAATTAATTGAATCAATGATACATAAATTGGTTTGAACAAAATAATAAGTGAAAAAATCGCTGTTTTGACTTTTTCACAAAAAATACTATAATTTTGCGAATTTTCAACCGATTTGAAAAAAAAAAATCAAATGATTCTGAAAGTTGAAAGAATGATCTTGACACGGTATGAAATGGAATTTCGATATTTTTGAAAAACTGCAATTGTTTTGAAGAGTAAAAGTTTAAAAATCGAATTTTGGAAAATACAACGAAATGGGTGGAAATTGAAATGAAAAAAATATTTCTGACCAGTAATACATTGGTAACACGCAATGTTACTGTTACAGCTGTTATTGTGCGCAAATTATACTTGCGAGCCATTGATTTGAAAAACTATAAAAAATTAACAATAAAACAATAATAATCAGCAAAAATGAGAATGATTTTTTGTTCTGCTTCAAAAAAAAAATTAAATTAATTAAATAAACGATTAAAACGATTATAGAATACTAATTGTTACTACCGTAGTAAAACAACCAGTATTTAAACTGGTATTGTCACGAATCACATTTCCACTGACAGCACGAAACCTGACGGTAACCGTACACTGGGGTACGAAGGCTATAAGCAAACTGGTTATACCATCTTTTCCTACTCTTACTAGGGAATTATGGTTTGGATCCCAGGTCGGTAAATACCGAATTCTCGTTTTTACACGGCCCCAAAAAAGGCTTGAGTACATTTGTACCCTAGTGCAACATTCTAGGGTTAAACCACTACATAAGTTCTTATCCAACTATTATTCACATTTAATTCATCACATATTCACTGAAAATCACTTTGTTATCCATCGCACGACTTAATTTGAATGACGTCGAACGACTTACTACTACGCATTAAATACGAAAACCCACAAAATGGCTGTCTTGTCATTAGCGGAAATACGATGTGCGCGTGCTTTCTCTCTCTCTCTCTCTCCCTCTCTCTCTCTCTCTCTCTCTCTCTCTCTCTCTCTCTCTCTCTCTCTCTCTCTCTCTCTCTCTCTCTTCCGGAAATTCAAAACGCGCGCAATCACTTTTGCTATCATATCACAGTTGATAAAAAAAATAGAGATCGCAGCAATCGGGGGGTCGTTCAATTGTCATTTCAAAAATTTTCTTCGAGGTGAATAGAAGGGCTCGAACATCCTCCGCCAGAAGAAGTAAGATTACCTTGGCGTTACTGGCTGGTTTTCCAAGATAGGCAATGGTGCCAATTTGTGAATGGGCCGTGTGAGAATGCCAGACCGTGTACGAACATCCACAACCCGGACTAGGTCATCTTCGCCTGGATACGTCTGCTCTACTTTTCCCATTTTCCATACTTGTGCAGGTAAGTTGTCCTCCTTTATTAGCATTATCATTCAAGGGCGCACATTGAAACGTTTGCGCGTCCATTTTTGTCGACCTTGAAGGTCATCTAAATATTCTCTTGACCATCGCTTCCAGAAATGGTCTCGAAGAACCACGACAATCTATTCTGTGGAATTCAGGAATCGCTGTAAGCGGACGGTCAATCATTAGATGCCCCGGAGTCAGGACTTCCTGATCATGAGGATCATCCGAGTGTGCAAATAACGGCCTCGAATTCAATATGGCCTCGATCTGACAAAACAAAGTACTGAATTCAATGATGGTAAGCGATGCTGGGTTACAAATTTTTCTTAAAACGATTTTCACACTTTTTTCTCCCACCTCCCACAATCCGCCGAAATGCGGAGCATTTGGTAGGATCGTCTTCCACTGGATCTGTTTTGGCTGACAAAACTCAAAAAATTGTTGTTCTGTCATTGGATTCTTGAACATTTCATACAGTTCTCTTAGTCTTCCCTTGGTGACCATACAAATGAAGATGCAAATGTAGCCCTTCACCGGAATTACCCTACGGACGCCTTGCCTTATCATAATGGGCCCAGCGAAATCCATACCAACTTTCAAAAATGCAGGAGCTTTTTCCAAGCGACATCCAACTAGATCTCCCATAAATTGGTTCAATGTTTTTGGATTTACCTTGAAACAACGGACACAGTTTCTCGTAATCAGTCGTATGGTGTAGCGACACTTAGGGATCCAAAACTGTTGTCGAAGAATCGCCATCAGTCCTGACAGACCTACATGAAGATTCTCTTGATGTATGCTTTGATTAGACTTCGCACCACCGGATTACACTAGTTTACAGCATTTCTGAACTAAATAAGCTAGTGGTCATTTTCAATGTAAAATCGTGTGCTGAATCCGAAAATGAGGTGCAAAAATATTACAATAGAACAGTTTTCGAGTTACAGTGAAAAAATGAATTTTACCTTTAAATTAAAAGTACGTTCAGTAAAATTTAAATATCTTCGGTTGTAGTGCATCGATATGAAATATTATAATGTTGAACTTTCGATCGTTAGAACATTTTGTTTTAGTGCGACTACTGGTTCCGACGTTATTTACGAATCTATTGAATTTTTTCTTAATTTTTCGTCGTTTTTTGAACAAAGATGAGCGTGTGGTCAATATTTTCGGCAAGATAAAGCAATCTCAAAAATTATATTTTTATGGGTAATTAAAGCCTGCTAATAATGAAAATAAGCACTTGTTAGTTTAAATCCGATGAAAATTGCGTAAGTTATTCATTTTTTGTAAAATGGCAATTTTTGTGTTTCTCTGGTTCAACTTATTGAACCGTCTCGATTTCACTTTTTTCTAGGGTTTGTTTAATAATATATGAGGGACTCTCTGTCAGAATTCTGTTAAACAAGTAAATGGAAGAATCTTGAAAGAATTTAATGTGGGGTAATATTCGAACTCGTTTATCCAAATGATTCAGGACTTCTGATAACAATAATTTCAGCCTCAGTGGAGTAATGTCATCAAAAATTCGGCATTAAAAATACGCATAATATTTGTATTATAATGTACAGAATCGTATATATACAAAACATATTGTAAACTGCACGATCCACAATGCCTTAATACACACATCGGAAGCTTATGACTGTGCAAAATGCTAAATTCGGGCACTAGCTTCACGAATGATGACTTATCCACCTATTTCGTCACGTTTTGTTCTACTAACATTTTATTTTACGTTATTAAAACGTCTAGAAGTTTATAATTTGAAATTATATTGGATTCATATTGGCTTCTATGATGTACTGATTTTACTGTACTGAGTCACAAAACTTCAATATACTACAATATATTACGTAAAACATCTAAGTGCAATTACAAAATATTCTACGTTCTTCAAATCATTGTTAAGTTCAGATTTTGAGATTTTAATCCAAAAATAAGTCTTGTTCGATGTCCTACATAGTTTCAAAACACGAACTGCTAGATGTTCTAGGAAGGAACACAAATTAAAAGTTTTACAAATTATTAATGTTATAATACTAGACGTATGTAGTATCACATATTTCTACGGATTCGTATAGTTTGTATTAACATTGTACAAAATCCAATTGAGCATCTAGCGTTTCAAAATACGAATTTTACAACGTGTGTGGGTTTAGTTTAAAACGAATTTTGTATCATAAGAGTATTATTTTATGTAATACAATAATTGAGCCTGAAATTATTGTTATCAGAAGTCTTTAATCATTTGGATAAACGAGTTCGAATATTAGACCACATTAAATTCTTTCAAAATTCTTCCATTTACTTGTTTAACAGAATTCTGATAGGGAGTCCCTCATATATTATTAAACAAGCCCTAGAAAAAATTGGAATCGAGACGGTTCAATAAGATGACCCAGCGAAACACAAAAATTGGAATTTTACAAAAAAAATTGAATAACTTTCGCAATTTTCATCGGATTCAAACAAGTGCTTATTTTCATTGGTTTTATAGCAGGCTTTAACTTCCTATAAATTTTTAGGATTGCTTCATCTTGCCGAAAAAATTGATCACGCACTCATTTTTCTTTAAAAAACGACAAAAAATTAAGAAAAAGTTCCATAGATTCATAAATGACATCAGAACCAGTAGTCGCTTTAAAACAAAATGTTCTAACAATCAAAAGTACATTCGATTGCTTTAATTCAACATAATAATATTTCATATCGATGCACTACAACCGAAGATATTTGGATTTTACTGAACCTACTTTTAATTTTAAAGGTGAAATTCATTTTTTCACTCTAACTCGAAAACTGTTCTACTGTAAATTTTTTGGACCTCATTTTCGGATTCAGCACGCTATTTTACATTAATAATGGTGTTCGAATATTGAAGTTCAGATTTTTATTTTTATTTTGTAAACTAGTGTTATTAGCTGGCAAAATCTACTGGTGCTTCATGTCGAATGATAGCTTAGAATGGCACAGTCGGCCACCAACTCGCAGTTAAGCTTCATGGTCCAATAAAGGACAAAAATTTTGCATAGATTTGCAGGGCTCACCTGTTAAAACACGCTGGATCTCGCTATTATATTCCAGGATTTCCATTACCCAAATTGTTGTCTTCATAGCCTCGCGAAGCTCAATCACTGTTGGTAGTCTTCCTAAAGTGCGATTTTCCTTCCTTTGCGAAATCGTAGCACGTACGCTAAGATGCGCTGCAGTTTCCGAAATGACTCGAATTTAGTAAACACTGGAAGCTCGTCGTACTTCGAGACTATATTCACCGAAACGATTGGCCTGAACTCTGGGATTTCTTCGATGGGCAAGGGTGGCAGAATTTCCATTCGATAAATTGCATCTCTCAAAACCGCTGGACCACTCCACCACAAATCACTATTCACTACCTTGCTAGCTGATAAGCCTCGTGACACTATGTCAGCGGGATTATCCTTTGTTCGAATATATTTCCACTCAAACTTACTACCAGTTACTGTTATTTCTCTCACTCGATTGTGAACATATAATTCCAACTGCTCGGAGTGCTTAGTAAGCCATGCCAATATTACCTGACTGTCTGACCAAAGTATCACTTCATTGAATGACGTTTTCATAACAGAAAGAATTTTCACTACCAGATAATGCAGCAGAAGAGCTGCCAACAACTCCATTCTTGGTATACTTAGCGGTGAGATAGGAGCAACTTTCGATTTTGCACTAATAATTTTCATACTTGCAGATCCACCGTCGGATATCGACCGTACATATACACAAGCTCCGTAGGCCAAATCGAAGGCATCCATAAACCCATGCATCTCGAATGCAACAACCCTGCTGCTTACCACTCTTCTTGGTATCCAAAGTTGATTGATCCCTTCCTGTGCATGTAAGAAACCTATCCAACCTTTGACCAAATCACCAACAATTGGCTCATCCCAATCGAGTTTCTCCTTCCAGATCAATTGCATTAACCTTTTTCCAATAACGATGACAGGAGCCACTAGTCCCAAAGGGTCGAACATCTGGGAGACTAGCGACAAAATCTGAAGCTTTGTAAGCTGCTGTACGTTCGTGGTGGGCATCGATACAAACATTAATTCATCGAATCTGGATTCCACATAAGACCCAAGGTTTTTATCACTTCATTTGCTCCATAACGATCGACAAGTACAAATCTTATGGCATACGTTTCGTCACTAAATAGCGCGCTTGGTGAACGTCAGCAAATTGATGCCGTTTATGTGGATTTTGCTAAAGCTTTCGATAGAGTGCCTCATTTGCTAATGGTGGCCAAACTCGAACGAATGGGACTTCCTGAATGGTTGACACGGTGGATATTGTCGTACCTCATCGAACGCTGTGCGTACGTTCGTATCGATGAAATGAGATCATCTCCGTTTGTGATAGAGTCGAGTGTTCCCCAGGGAAGTCATCTAGGCCCGCTACTGTTTATTTTATTCGTAAACGATTTGTGCTCCATTATACAGTCCCCTAAGTACATGTTCGCGAATGATCTGAAATTCTTTCGTGTAATTGCTTCGGCAGTCGATTGCTGTGCCATCCAAGCCGATATCGATTCGCTGCTAAATTGGTGCACACTAAACGGGATGGAAGTAAACACACAAAAGTGTAATGTGATCTCGTTCTGTCGTAACAGGCACTTAACAACGTTTGATTATAGAATGTCAACAAGCATTATCAACCGTGTAAACACAGTTAAGGATCTAGGCATTCTTCTCGATAGCAAATTGAGTTTCGCGCAGCACATTGCAATGTCTACAGCCAAAGCATATGCCGTATTGGGGTTCATCAAAAGAAACACGCAACAATTCAACGATGTATACTGCCTAAAATCGCTCTTCTGCGTACTTGTACGTAGCATTCTCGAGTACGGTGTACTTGTGTGGGCACCCTATCATGCTGTACAAATCAACCGCGTCGAACGAATTCAGCGTCACTTTGTTCGTTACGCTCTGCGGTTCCCGATCAGAAACACATAACAGAAATATTTCAAAACCATATCTCGCATTGTTACTTGTTACAAATTTCTGTTATTTTAACTACTAACGAGACCTAATTTATAACACAATATGTTACAAAAATGGTTTTCTGTTATAATCTTGTTATTTCATTCTGATCGGATTACTACCTTGGACTGATCCTATTCGTCTACCGCCCTATGAACATCGATGCAATCTTCTACGTTTGCCGACTCTTGCAAGTCGGAGGATAATGCTGCAACGGGTCTTCGTGTTTGATCTTCTGGGAAACAATATAGATAGCCCGGAGATGCTGAACCAGCTCCGATTCAACGTACCGCCTAGACCCACCAGACGAACTGATTTCTTTCGGTTACCAATGTATCGTACTCGTTTTTCTCAAAACAATCCGTTCAATGTATGCTGTCGTAATTTTAATAATGTAGCTGACAAATATGATTTTAGCATTACTAAGACTACCTTTAAACATAGAATTAATATTAATTAAGAAACTGTCTGTACGAGTAACTCGAAGACCAGTAAATAAATAAATAAATAAATAAATAAATAGATAAATAAATAAATAAATAAATAAATATTTGCTTAAACTTACTAACTCTTTACGATCTTCTCTCGGTAACGATTCTAGCAGCTCAGGAATATTTGACGACCATTTATGAAGACGAACCCCGCCGGACTCTATCATGTTGATTAGCTGCCTTACAGCTTCAAACGCCAGCGGAAGGCAATCGTACCCGAAGAGTGCGTTGTCCACATAAGAACTGTTCTCGATAATAGAAGCTGCTAAAGGATATGTGTGCTTCTCATCAACTGGGAATCGAAGAAGTGCCCTTGCTGCCAGAAAAGGTGCTGAAGCAGTCCCATAGGTAACCGTGGTTAGTTCTAACAGCGGATCAGAAGAATTCTCTCTCCAAAATATTCGTTGTAGAGGGGTGTGACAATCAGCAACCACAATCCGCCGGTATTTTTTTTGCAATGTCAGCCGTCAAAACAAATCGATGTTCCCGGAATCTGAGCACTATACCAAGCAAATCGCTTTGGCTGATTGGACCAATCTTTATCATTTCATTCAATGATAAACCAGACATCTTAGCAGACGCATCAAAAACAACGCGACATTTCGTCGTTGTGTTGGACGGCCGATGATGAGGTAAGTACCACTTTCTCATCCCAGGTGCGTCATTCTTCTCATATACTTCCTTGCAGTGACCCAAGGATTCGTACTCCTGCATGAAGTCTACGTATTGCCGTTTTAACTCCGGTTGCTGGGCAAAACGTTTCTCTAACGCAAAGAATCGTCGGAGCGCCAACGATCTAGATTCTCCAAGCTGCTCGAGTGAATCTCTTAGTAGCAATTGCACCACATATCTTCCGGTTTCATCTCTTTGGTGTGTTGCAATGAAGTGCCTTTCACATGCATCCTCTTTGGTGCTTGATTGGAATTGCTGGGGAACGCTCTCTACTTCCCAAAATCGCTGAACCGAGTCGCTGAGGTCCTCGATCGTAACCGAATGTGAATGCACGACATTATCCGAATGGTTTCGCTGCAATGTGTACCACCTACCACCCAACCGAACTTTGTTTCAGTTATGATAGGAAGCTCATCGGAAAGTATGATGCGCCCTGGTAGAAGTAACTTCAAGAATCATTGATTGCCGATTAGCATGTCAATCCCGCCAGTAGAATTGAATGATGGATCGACCAGTTGAACTCCAGCTAGAATCTCCCATGAACGGATGTCTATATTCGAAACTGGAAGATTTTATGTCACCCTTTTGGTTACCAAGAAATTGAGCTTCAGCTGATAGTCGAGGTATCTGCATCGGATCTGCACTTCGATACCCTTATACCCCCCTAGCGATTCTAATCAATGAAAAAAAATCAGATTTACCTGGGAAATAGAATCCAATAAAACACGACAGGGGTGTGGGTGGTTGTTTCTGGCCATCACATTTACGATTACGGTTAGCTATAAGACCGATGGAACTACTAGTCCCTTGTTTGTTGAGCAAGCTGCAGTCGTCACTTGTGTACTAGTAGACGGCCGTTCCTCATCCGCCTTCGGTGCTTGAACCTGTGCTGCTGGTCTGGATGACATCGTTTCGTCGGGAATTTCCGCTGCTTTAACAGGCTGACTGTCCGCATGCAATAGGCTATAGTACTTACGCTGACACTTAACGCACGTTTCATTGGAAGGACAGTCTTATCCGCGATGTCCCTTCCTAAGACAGTTGAAGCAAACGTTCATTTCTCGCACCCTCGCGAGTCGCGGGGGAATGGACATGGCTAAGAACTGGGGACACCTGCACTCTTTGTGCTGGGAATCACCGCAGAACTCGAATTTGAACATTGACTCGCTGGCGGATGTGGTAACCAATGAGTGCAGACCAGTACTTTTAACAGACTTCTTTGCTAGTTGGTTCTCCTTTGAATTGGAGAATTCAAATCTCTCCAAGATGAAACACTGCGCCTTCAGAAACTTGATGGTTGTATCGTATGATGAAAGCTCTCCATGCTTGATGATAGTCTCCCATCGTCTTCTTGTTTCCTTATCCAGGGCTTCGGAGAGCAGGTGCACAACGAACTGCTCCGATGTGTCAGTGAATTCTTGATTGAACAATTTCAAGTTTTCAACATGCCTCGAGCACTCGTCCACTAGTGCGCTTAACTCTTAACTGTTTTTATTTGCCATTTTTCTGAGACTGAAGAGGCCATGTATATGAATTCCTACCATGTGTCGTAGGTTCTCATACCGTTCCTGCAGTATCTTCCAGGCATGCTTGTAATTGCAATCGTTGATCGTCTTGGAATCAATAATTCCAGCGGCACTGCCCACCAGGGCCTTGTCTAGGTAGTAAAGCTTAATGGCGAGAGGGTCAGCTGTGTTATCTACCAGGTCTCTGAACACGACATTGAACTTTGACCAGTTTTCGTACTTAGCGTCGAAAATCGGAATCGGTACCTTCAACGGTTGTGGAACCATCACTGGGTTCCGAGGCGGAGCGGCTACGTTTGGGTTGGAACTTATTGAGGCAACACTTAAACGCTCCATATTGTCTTCCAAAACCATTAGTACTTGATCGTGGAGCTCATCAAATATAAAAAATGTGCATCATGCGCTTCTCTATTTGAGGATGGAATTAGAGGAAGCATCTTCTCCTGTAAGTCGTGGTATTCTTTATGCGCCGAGTCAATCTTCTTTGCATAGAATCGCAGTTGAGAAGATGGCAGCTCATCGTTTTCATGCAGTATGTTTAAAATTCTAGTTAGCTTACCTTTTGCTAGCCCACGCTGGTGGACGAATGCTTCTATCTGTTCCATGATCAATCGTTGCGCTTTCTTGATCTTCTTAACGCTAATTGAAGGTGAAATACAGGTAATCGGTGTTGTAGCAGGCCAATTGCTTCCTGCAGACGACGTGGACTCTTGGTGATTGATGGGTGTTCGCTTCAGCGACATGGCACTGAGGAACGACTAAAACCCGGCATTGGTAACCGGAGCTGATCTTAACAGCCTCTTCACTTAACTTATGGAACCACCTTTCCAAACACGTCACTGCTTGTTCGATTCTTCTTCTTTTCCGCCTCACTTAACTTCTTTTTCTTTTCCACCTCAATCGTTTATTGTCACTTAACTTTTCATTGTACCCGTTCCGAAACAAACTTCAGGAGACATCCTAAGCCAGTCACCATTTCCATCACCAAACACTGCACTGCACTCAATCTGGTTCGAGTGGACCAAAATATCGGCGCCGATTTCCTAAAGCTACCGAACACGTGGGGGAATCTGCCCCGAGGTAATTTAAAACGGAAGTGGACTGTACACACTTTGGTGGAAGGGAAAAACATGGCGGAATTTTCTTTGCTACAATAATTAAACCACTACATAAGTTCTTATCCAACTATTATTCACATTTAATTCATCACATATTCACTGAAAATCACCTTGCTATCCATCGCACGACTTAATTTGAATGAGGTCGAACGGCTTACTACTACGCATTAAATACGAAAACCCACAATATGGCTGTCTTGTCATTAGCGGAAATGCGATGTGCGCTCTCTCTCTCTACCGAAAATGCAAAACGCGCACAATCACTCTTTGCTGTCATATCACAGTTGATAAAAAAAATAGAGATTGCAGCAATCGGGGGGTCGTTCAATTGTCATTTCAAAAAATTTCTTCAAGCTGAGTAGAAGGGCTCGAACAATGCCCAAGAATCAGAACTATATGAAAAGAACTCAGGGGCAGTCGTCAGCGTAGGCTCCGTACAGCCTGAAAAGTGTGTGTCAAAAAGATAGTTGAGTACTACATCTTTGTCAGACGAGACCATTAGCAGTTCTAACCGAACTGACATGAAAGTCATTTGATTTCCAAAGTAACTTATTTAATCTACTAGTCTCGTTGAGACTTGAGACATTTGTGTAGAGGCTTTTCCAGACACTTCGCTCAGGATCGAAGGGCCTTTCTGTAAGCTTTGCGAGCCAACATAAATATCTCCGATGCGATTCCAAGCTCTTCTACATAACTTTTTGAGTCGAACAAATTCGGTATTCCACCAAGGTTTACCTTTAGAAGCACGCATAACTCGAAGCGGACAAGCCTCTTGAATTGCTGCTACTATGAGTGAGCTTGTTTTATCCACGACCTCGTCCAAGTCTCTTGGAGATTCAATCGTCGGAAGATACCCATGAAACCTAGTCGTCAAGTCCTCTTCGTAGAGGTTCGTAGAATTGGGATTACGATACGTGACGATATCTAACGAGACGTTTAAATGATCAAAAACGATGTACTTATGATCAGATAACGACGGTTAGAATTCGTTTGGTACGAGCCAGTTTGCCAGCTCATGCGTAATTCCGTCAGAGCAGAGAGCAACACCTCTTCTCTGCCAGCTCGTGAAAATATTGGGCGGTTTCCTGCATTAAGAATGTGAGGATTTGTACTACTTAAATATTCCATTAATTCGGTGCCTCCCAAATTGATATCTGAGCTGCAAATTATTTAGCGAGTATGTGCATCACTGCCGATTGTGAGTGGAAACCCATTTCTGCCACAGTATGATAGAACCCATTTTAAACTATCAGAAGGAGATGGTTCATGATGTGTAAATATGCCGACAACAGACGAATTTCTTGTTTATGTTGTCAACAGTCATATTTACAGTGAGAGCACAAATATCGCGAGTTGTGGGGTCAGATATAAAACATGAATCAATAGCACTATTCGCAAGTATACATGCACGAGGCATTTCACGTGGATTTGTCATACAATTTTTGTTAAAAGTTACAAAGACGGGATTAAGCAGCTTTCCAACATAGAAATTTCCTTTATGGAAATACGGTTCTTGAATCAAAGCTATTGCTTCCTGCACAAGGCGGGTAGATTCATAGTTGCTGTACGTTGATGTTGAAGATTAATTTGAGCTACTTGAATACAGCACTACACATTTCATCATCAGCACTTGTTGTACAGCAACTAGAAGATACCAAATACGTTAGCTTAAAATCGCCTATAGTGAACCCCGAAATAGGTATTAGGGACATGTCACTCCGTGCACGATTGGCATATTTTAGTCCTGTCAGCCATTCAGTCCTCGGCTCGGATATACACCCGGACTTGAGGACTCCTGTTTTCAGTCGCGACTTACGACATGGGAGCAGGAACCCAGTGGATCAATTCTTGGTTGAGATACTTCAATCCGCCGGATGCCACACGTAGACTGTTATCAACCTCGTTAGTGGACCACAGCCACAATTTTCAATGAGTCTATACTTACAATAAGTTATGGGCCTATTCGAACACGTTTAGTCAAGACAAAAGTCTTTCGGTTGTTTTTTTAGTTTCGCGTTCGAAATGAATACGAGTGCTGCGGATACAACTCGCCGGTCGCGACAACTGGTCCACGTGGAAGTTTGCAGTGCAAACGTTCCTGAACAGGGCCGTCTTAAGACCACTTGGGGCCCCTGGCCCAAACTGTGCTGAGAGGCCCCTATAATAAATTGAATAGGTATAAACTCCTGAAGAGTAGGATGATCAAACAATGATCCACAGCATCAGGGAGCCATCTATACTACCTTGAGATTTATTTTTCAAACTTAAGCTAAATCACACAACCATGTGAAAGTATTAAAAATACTGCAGAAATCAAATTATATTGAGAAAAAATTTAGATTTCTATCACTATAGGTGGCATTGTACATGTCCAGGTACCGTCAAAAAACGGAAGATGATTTTGATAGATCTTTAAAAGATATTAGCATTTCTGACCAATCTGACCGAAAGTGGCGAAGAGCCTAACACACTAACTATATGCGCCCGAATAGAAATGTACAGTAACAAAACCATGATTTTCACTGTGACAGTACAGTAAATTTACAATAATTTACAGCAAATTTTAGTGTTTGGCTATAATACAAAAACAATAAACTTTAACGTTTCTACTGTAAATTTCAATGTAAAATCGACTTGTACAGTAAAAAAGGGGGGTGGTTATGTATCTTAACATTGAAAAAATCGATTTTTTTCCATACATTTTTTTCTCAAAAACAGTAAAATTTAATGTGAATTTATTGTATCATTTTTTTGCTGAACAGTAAAGTTGATCGTTACATTAAATTTTATTGTAAATCTATTGTGAGAGCACCGCGTCCAACAATGTTGTAACAGTAATAACTATAATATTTATTGTTTTATGATTGTTTGTAGGGTAAATGCTATTGTAAAATTCTATCCGGGCGATTGTGGGAGTTCGAGGTGAGCTACGTACAGTGTAACGGCCTTACCAGCTGCGCTAATTATATAATCTGACCTTAATAGTTGTAAGACGCTGTTTGAGGCTGAAGAGTGCCTCCGTCAATAATAGTCTAATCCACGATGACGTCATCAGTTTTAACTTTGACAGTAGCTGCGAGTGGAACTGTGTTCGATGTTTTTCTTCTTCTTGTGTTGTGTTTATTTTTGTTTGAAAGTTGACAATCACTGCTTTCGTTTACCAAACTGTATTTGGATAGTTGTTCTGGTTTTTTGTTTAAAATGACTTATGACTGTGTAGTAGGTAACTGTAAGTCGACTGAAAAGACGTTGGAAGTTCGTTTGTGTTAATTCCTGCTGTAGGTAAAGCAGCGGAACTGTGATACACAACGATTGGGTACTCTCAAATAAGTTGATTAGATTCTGAGAGCAACGATGTCCCTGAAAACATGAAAATATACAATCTTCGTGTAAAAGATTGTATCGATAGAAAAAGCGAATTTCATGATAATGCAATACATGCCAGCTCACATTATTACTCTGATTAGCGGCTTTTTCGAAGATCTGAAAAAATCATCGCACTAGAAAAAAGGTACATTGTGATGCATGAAAATCGCAACTCTCCACCAAATTATCAAAAAATTAGTTCAGACAGATTCCCGATGCGGTCAACTGCATCCGGGCGCTTTTCTTCATGTAAATAGTTGTACCTGTATGAAAATTTCTAGTATATCCTTACAGTGAAAATATGAAAAGTAACTGATTTAGTGCCGATTTCTTCACCCACACTGCACAGTGGTCCATGAAGAGAAATTAGGTTTGGTGTCTTAGAAACATTTATTGTGCGTGACAAACTGCATCTTTTGGATGAAACGATTTTAGGGTGGTCCTTAAAATGTCAAAGTTGTAGACATTATTTCAAACTATAGTTCAGAGAGAATGATACTTTCTTCTGTAATATTCTAGAACAATCAATTCTGAGCAACTTTGTTGAAGATACTAACTTTGTATCTCAAACCGTTTTCATTTTATAGTGAGGTCCATATCATAACTTAGGGTGTCTCTCAAAAAAGCAGTTTTCTCCGTACAGTTTTTTAATATGATTTTTTCACAAAATTACCCTTCAGTGTACTTTTAGAGCATGATTAGAGGCAACTTTTTCTGAAGAAAGAAAAATTTGATCTTGTCTGGTTCAAAAGTTATACTTAATTTTCACTTAAAAATACGCCCTTTTCAAATGTCGATATCTCAAAAGGGGGTAAACAAAAATTGATAATTTTTATTGCATTTGAAAGGCTATACTTTTGCCTACAATATATTGAAAAATTGGAGAACGTTTTTTTGTCTTTCTCAAATAAATCAAATTTAAATAAAAGCGTTTTTGCGTATAATCCTATAGCGCTCATATTAAAAAATATTTGTTTTACGCGGATTCTGTGAATTCTTGTCAAGACTTTTCAAGGATCACATACATGTGCAGGCTTTTCATATTGTAAATAGGGTGATGACCCTATTTTGGGCTCACTCGTTAGGGTGGCGCACTCTATTATTAATTACTCGACTTATGTACAATCGTTGAAATGCATATAAATTATGATCAGTGCGTTAGGGTAAATATACTTGTTTTATTCCTGAGAACCAGTATATTAAATAACTTGTATACGAGTGCAACAGAAACTAGAATCGCTTTCCTCTTACTTCCACCCTACCATACCACCGACAAACATAATGAAGCTATCGAGAATGCAAATATACACTGAAGTCTTTTTAGGCGGTTTTTATGCGCGCATCCCCTACATAGAGAAGCCTAAGTGTACAGTATGTAAAATAATTAAAGACACCCTCGTTCTTTTCTATTTAATCCCATTACCACTACTAGACTGCCACACTTTATTACGACGACTAACTTATTCAGTTTTTTATTTGTTGGCTGCAGTGATGCACCAAATCGGGTTTTTATAATTTTGGGGAAAAAACCCAAGGTTTTCCCCCAAATGAATGGTTTTCCTCAATTGAATCATTGCTATAGCGGTGATCCAACATTTCTTTACAAATATTGTGGTTAAATAAGTGATAAAACTTTTCAACACGTTTTGGGCTAAGTCGATTGCGTTTCTTACTCAAACGTACTAAACATTTTTTCTACTATTGCTGATGTAGTTGATGCCGAAAGAATTCGGATTCCGATTTGTGAGAGTTCTGATTACGGTTCATACTAATGATGAATGTCAAGGCCACTCGCTTTCTGCATATTACTCACTTTTACTTTTCACCGTACTAAATAGGTATTTTCTAAATTTTGTGTGAATACCTACCTCATTTCGCTGAAAGTATAGCAACCCCTAAAATGAGTAACAAGCAGAATAAAAGTAGTTTGGGCATCACATTTTCACTAATTAGAGTAACAATGACTTTTGTTCCCAGTATTATATGAAACAAGTTGAAATATGGAATGGACCGAAATTAAAATCGCAGGAACAGAAAGTGCTTCGTAAAACCCGTTATAAATATATTAGAATGTGAAAATTGGATTTAAACTTCAAGTTTAAAAATCGGACAGGAGCTTTTCGATTATGTCCTACAGAATTCAAACCGTAAAAAAGTATATCCGGTTCTTACAAAAGACTTTTCTTTATTAAACTTTTAATCTTAAATGTAACGTTGTACGGAATTTCCCGTGAGCGAATTATACTGGATGTTCATCCTTGCCGACTTCCACGGGTGAGAATATTCTAAGCGATTCTCATGCTCAAGGATCTCTGTCCGATTTTTACGCTTGATGTTTATATTCGATTTTTACATGCTAAGATATCTGGAGTGGGTTCTACGAAGTATGTTTTATCCTTGCGACTTTTATTTTCGGTCTCTCAAATGTAAATGTAAGATTATTTAACCCAACGGAAGTCGCACAAATGGCCCACTGAATGAGCAGCCGCTGGTGCCCTAAGACGATTTCGCTAGATTTTCAGAGCAGCGTGTACTCAGTGCACTAGCGCGACTGCCGAAAGGTTAAAAAACATTAAGGTTCAAATTACCTTTTTTAAGCATGTGTTAGAATTGAACGCTTGGTAGTGTGCGTAGAAAAATTTGTGTTCAGCTTTGCCACCGGATTATCCATTTAAACCTTTTTAAAACTCTAAAAGAAGAATATCAGTCGATTTATTAGATCATCACGATTCAATTCATGCAAAATACCTGCTGGAAAAACCATCGGCTTAGCTAAATGGTGCTTTTGAAAAAGTGGCTGTGGTTTTTTCATTGCGCAGTTGTGTTGCGTACCCCAGCTCGGTGTGGTAGTGTGATAAAAAATCACAGCCACTTTTTCAAAAGCACCATCCAGCTAAGCCGATGGTTTTTCCAGCAGGTATTTTGCATGAATTGAATCGTGATGATCTAATAAATCGACTGATATTCTTCTTTTAGAGTTTTGAAAAGGTTTAAATGGATAATCTGGTGGCAAAGCTGAACACAATTTTTCTTACGCATACTACCAAGCCTTGAGGTAACTTGAGCCTTAAATGAACATCATACATTCGATAAAACGAAAAAACCCATATTTCGTCCGGGTTAAAAAGATTTGGGAAAAAACCCGGTAAAAACCCAAAAATAAAAACCCGGGAAGATGGAATTCTTCCCATCGGTACATCACTGGTTGGCTGTGAAACGATAAATCAAAAATTTTAAAAGAATACTCATCGTACAATACAACAAACCTGTTCTATGACCAAAACTACTGAAACGATAAAGGGGTGTCTTTAATTTTTTACATACTGTATATAGGAATTGTTGCATTCGCGCTATTCTCTGTTTTCATCTTCGTCGATGAATCTTTGATCATACCCATTAATTTTTGTAGTAGAAGATTAGTTTGATGATTTAAAAACAACAATAAGTGCGTCTTTTAAAGATTACTGCTAATGTGTGTAATACCGGAAATCGTTACCAAACATCTTAGATGCAATGAGTCGAACTCTCATCAGTTCCCCATTTGATAATCAATATCATGCTTAGTTTCTGGGTTTCAGTATTGCACTTGAGGTACTCAATTAACACTCGGAATACCAAGGGGGTAAAAAAAATGGGAACGCTTCTTTGACTTGCCATATCTTAGCTGTTTGCTCACCAATTTTAATTCTTTCTTCACCATTGGATAGGTAAATCTTTTATAAAAACAGTGAATAAATAATGATGGAAATCAAATTTGTATATCTGAAGTAATTGTAAAAACAGTAATTGAGAGTCAGTACAGACGAAATGACTTTTTCTGTTCAAACAATCGTATCACGACCGTTTGTCAACCAATTTCAATTTTCCTTACACCAATGCAATCCTTAGAGCTTCTAGACTTGTAATATATGCAATAAATATTAGATTTTCAAAAATTACTATACTTTTTCGAGTTTTTAGAAGATAGGATTTTTACAATGTACGTAGCATACGGTTGATTGAAATTCTTTGCGACTTGTTAGATTTACGGTTTGAAAATTACCTGTTTACTCAATAGTTCTACATATTATACATGGATATTATTATATCAAAATGTTTGCACGGACGTGGAGAAACACATTATTGTATGTAAGTTACTAAATAATAGAGTGTGTTAGGACGATTCAGTAAATACGAAGAAGTTCAGAATTTTAAAATATTCGTCATATAACTTTAAATTTGAAGCGATGACCTATACATTTTAATACACCAGTCGATTGTAATTGATGGCGGCTACAATTTCTGAAAAAACACATTTTTATATTTTCTCAAAAAATAGCCAAAAGTACGTAGAAGTACAGAAATTTCATTTAGTTGGCAAAAAATGTTGAATTCAAAGCGATGGCCTATACCTTTTTATATACCAATCGCTTATAATTGATTTTGGTTACAATTTCTGGAAGAACAATTTTTATATTTTCTCAAAAAATAGACAAAAGTACGTAGAACTACAGTAATTTCATTTAGTTGACAAATAGCTTCAAGTATTCAAAGCTATCACCTATTCCATTTATACACCAATCGATTGTAATTGATTTTGGCTACAATTTCTTAAAGAACAAATTTTTATATTATCTCAAAAAATAGCCAAAAATACGTACAAGTACAGAAATTTCATTTAGTGGGCAAATAACGACGAATTCTAAGGGATGATTTATACTTTTTTATACACCAATCGATTGTAATTGATGGCGGCTACAATTTTTGAAAGAACACATTTTTATATTTTCCCAAAAAATAGACAAAATCCGTAGAAGTACGGAAATTTGATGTAGTTGGCAAATAAGGTCAAATTCAAAGTGATGGCCTACACTTTTATGTATATACCAATCGATTGTAATTGCTTTCGGCTACAATTGTTGCAAGAGAAACTTTTTATATTTTTCCAAAAAAACGACAAAAATACGTAGAAGTACAGAAATTTCGTCTGATTGGCACATAACTACAAATTTCCGTACTTCTACGTATTTTTGGCTATTTTTTGAGAAAATATAAACAATTGTTCTATCAGAAATTGTAGCCGCCATCAATTACAATAGATTGGTGTATAAATAGTGTAGGTCATCCCTTTTAATTTGCAGTTATTTGTCAATCAAACGAAATTTCTGTGCTTCTACGTATTTTTGTCGTTTTTTTTTAAGAAAATATAAAAAGTTTATCTTGTAACAATTGTAGCCGAAATCAATTACAATCGATTGGTATATATAAAAGTGTAGTCATCACTTTGAATTTGACCTTACTTGCCAACTAAATCAAATTTCCGTGCTTCTACGTATTTTGTCTATTTTTTGAGAAAATATAAAAATGTGTTCTTTCAGAAATTGTAGCCACCATTAATTACAATCGATTGGTGTATAAAAAAGTATAAATCATCCCTTAAAATTCGACGTTATTTACCCACTAAATGAAATTTCTGTGCTTATACGTAGTTTTGGCTATTTTTTTTTAGAAAATATAAAAATATGTTCTTTCAGAAATTGTAGCCAAAATCAATTACAATCGATTGGTGTATAAATTGCATAGGTGATAGCTTTGAATACTTGAAGTTATTTGTCAACTAAATTAAATTACTGTAGTTCTACGTACTTTTGTCTATTTTTGAGAAAATATAAAAATCGTTCTTCCAGAAATTGTAACCAAAATCAATTATAATCGATTGGTATATAAAAAGGTATAGGCCATCACTTTGAACTCGACGTTATTTGCCAACTAAATGGAATTTCTGTACTTCTACGTACTTTTGGCTATTTTTTTGAGAAAATATATTTTTTCAGAAATTGTAGCCGCCATCAATTACAATCGACTTATGTATTAAAATGTATAGGTCATCGCTTCAAATTTAAAGTTATATGACGAATATTTTAAAATTCTGAACTTCTTCGTATTTACTGAATCGTCCTAACACACTCTATTATTTAGTAACTTACATACAATAATGTGTTTCTCCACGTTCGTGCAATCATTTTGATATAATAATATCCATGTATAATATGTAGAACTATTGAGTAGACAGGTAATTTTCAAACCGTAAATCTAACAAGTCGCAAAGAATTTCAATCAACCGTATGCTACGTACATTGTAAAAATCCTATCTCCTAAAAACTCGAAAAAGTATAGTAATTTTTGAAAGATATGGCAAGTCAAAGAAGCGTTCCCATTTTTTTTCTCACTGACTTTGTTATACTCTTTTTACTGTAACTTACGGTAGACAACTCTATTCTTCCATTTTTTAATATGACGTATTCACAAAAGACATATCTTTCTATTGGTGAAGACAGATTTAAAATCGATTATGTAACGGCGGAGATATGATCGGTCAAAGTAAGCGTTCCCATTTTTTTAGACCCCCTTGGTAGTCCGCGTAACTTTTTACCCCCTTGGTATTCCGAGTGTTAAGCGCTTTGCAGAGTGGTCTACCAAATCTACGAAAGTCGTACTTGAATGATTCTCCTATTTCATTTAAAAATATTAAAATCTATGTTGAATAATTTGTTGCGTTTATATAACAGAAGGATATCAATTTTTTTTACTTGAACAATACTGTTATATGAAGTTCAATTTTGTTTTTTGGTTTGAGGTTGAGATTGCAGATCTTGATACTGCTACCTGCTAAAACCGTTCCTGCAAATGAACGAAATCGATTGAAAATTTGTGTAGATTTTGGGAAATCTTGGCAATAATTGGAAGCAAATTATAGGTCAAGTCATTGGTGATTGGTGGTCTTTACCCCATCTGCATTATGAAAAGACTGCAAATGTATGTGACCCTAGAAAAGTCTTTAGAAGAATTCACAGAATCAGCGTAAAACAAATATTTTTTAATATGAGTGCTGTAGGATTATACGTAAAAATGCTTTTACTTAAATTTGATTTATTTGAAAAAGACAAAAAAGCGTTCTCCAATTTTTCAATATATTGTAGGCAAAAGTGCAGCCTTTCAAATGCAATCAAAATTATCAATTTTCGTTAGCCCCCTTTTGAGATATCGACATTTGAAAAGGGCATATTTTAAGTGAAAATTAAGTATAACTTTTGAACCAGACAAGATCAAATTATTCTTTCTTCAGCAAAAGTTGCCTCTAATCATGCTCTAAAAGTACACTGAAACGTACTTTTGTGAGAAACATCATATTAAAAAACTGTACGGAGAAAACTGCTTTTTTGAGAGACACCCTAAGTTATTATATGGAACTCACTATAAAATAAAAACGGTTTGAGATACAAAGTTAGTATCTTCAACAAAGTTGCTCAGAATTGATGGTTCTAGAATAGTGCAGAAGAAAGTATCATTCTCTCTGAACTATAATTTGAAATAACGTCTACAACTTTGACATTTTAAGGGCCACCCTAAAACCGTTTCAGCCAAAAGATGCAGTTTGTCACTCACAATAAATGTTTCTAAGATACCAAATCTCTAAACCTAAAGATGAATGCGTTAACAATTGTTTCCCGCTAATTTCGCTTCCTGGACCACTGTGCACTGAACTTTTAAAAATAATGCCTGGGGTAAAGAAATCGGACCTTAGTTTATTTAGCCACTATTTTTGAGTAATTATTCTCTGGCAAGAATCTGAGTATGTTTAACAAGATTTGTTTTCATTTCAGATGAAACACCGAATGAAGAGAATTCAAAAACAGAATATTCCGAGTCCATTCCGATGAAAATCGCGAGTGTCGATTATTAACGCGATATCGTTTGCAATTGGCACGGTTGCAATAACTTGTTGACTTTATAGAAACGATACTACGATAATTAAAACGACGGTTTATTGGCTGAAAAATGACTGTCATTAGCAAATATTCAACGTATTTACAATTCTGTAGAAAGTAGACAAACCTTACTGTGCAATGACAAAGAATGAAGTCTTCGTAATGATATTGCAAAATCTTCTAAGTAACGTTTCATTTGATGGATATTACTCGGTGTGCGCTACAACAATTTCGAAGTATTTTTTACCGAACAGTGTTCGCAATGTACGAGTGCTTAAAGTATGCAATCGAAATCGTATCAAAAGATACAATCGATAAGCATACGCCTCGATCGTTCAAATAACAGTATGCGGATAGAAAGATATTTATTATTGGCAGTTTCGAAATTAGTATAGAGAGACGGTCGAATTCTAAAGCTAAAGATCATCAAAGCGCTTACAAACTTATGCAAACTACAAAATTTCCAATCGACCCGGCAGCAAATGGAACGCTTGTGTTCATCTATTGCTTATACGAGACGATGCTCTGATCAGTTCATCATCAAAAAATTCTCGAATGCAGCTGATATAGTTCTTGCTGACAAAGGATTTGATATCCCCAATCTAAAGAAACTACTTCCTTAGTAAAGAGACTAAATTCAATCCGTTAAATATTGATAGAGGTAAACGAATCACGTCGCTTAGAGTTCACGTGAATAATCGGTGTTCTGAAATTCAAATTTACTTCTCTTAAAGGAACAATTCAAGCAGTGCTGTAGTTGCGGTTAGTCACGGTTAGTCGGCGACTAACCAGCTCCTGGAACCGAAAAAAAAATTCTTGAGCCAAAAAAAAATCCGTTGGCCTTATCATTCTGGAAGGCAAATTTAATGATCCCTATGTTCGTAAAAAACATCCAGCTAATTGGAATTTTGTGAATCCATTCAAACTCGTAGGGTATTGTCAAACTCCCTGCCGCGCTGGTATGATATTTTCATAACTCACATGGCGATCCCAGACTTTATGGGGTACTGGTATGATATGCTCATAGCTCGCATGATACTCTCAGATACTTGAAAGCACTAGTATGATATTCCCACAACTCGCAGAGCGTTTCAACATTAGTTTGATACTTACAAGACACGGTCTCAGATTCTTTCGGACGATAGTCTGATGTTCCCATCGCTCGCAGTGCGCTTCCACACTCTCTGTGGCACCAATATTATATTTGCAAAACTCGCAGGATGCTAGTATGATATTCCGATAGCTCGCAGGGTGCTCTAAGACTCGCAGGTGCACTAGTTTGTCATTTTCAAAGCTCCGACCCTATGGGGTGCTATTGTGATATCCACATAGCCCGGAGAGCGCTTCCACACTCGCTGGGGTGCTATTATGATATTCTCATAGCTCGCTATGCGCTCTCAGGCTCTCTAGGGCGCTAGTATGATTCTATGGGGCGCAAGTATGGTATTCACATAGCTCGCAGGGCGCTCTCAGATTATCTCGAGTGCCAGCATAACATTCCTGTAGCACGCTGGGCGCTCTCAAACTCTCTAGGGTAGCCTTATATTCTCATCGCTCGAAGGGCGCTCTCAGATTCTCTCTGGCGCCAGTATGATATTTCCATAGCTCGCAGGGCGCTAATCTGACATTCCCACAGTTCGTAGGGCGCTCTCAGATTCTCTGGGGTGCCAGTATGATATTCCCATAGATCGAAGAATGCTTCCATTCTCGCTAGGGCCCCAGTATGATATATAATATCATAGCTCACAAGGCACTCTCAAGCTCTTCAGGGCGCTAGTATGATATTCACAGAGCTCGCAGGGCGCTCTCAGAATCTCTTGAGCACCAGCATGATATTCCTCGCAGGGCACTCTCAAACTGTCTAGGATATTATGAAACTCTCATCGTCCGCAGGGCGCTCTCAGATTCTCTCTGGCGCCGGTTTGATATTCCCATAGCTCGCATTCGGACTCTCTGGGGCGCTAGTATGATACTCCCATAGCTCGGAGAGCGCCTCCTTGGTCGCTGGGGCGGTAGTATAATATTCCCATATCTCGCAGGACGCTCTCAAACTCTCTTGGGCACTAGTTCGATATTCTCTTAGTTTGCAGGGCGCTCACGAATTCTCTGGAGCGCTAGCATAAACACTCTCAAACTCACTAGGGTGCTAGTTCGATATTCTCATAGCTCTCTAGGCTGCTAGTATAACTGTATAGCTAGTATGGTATTCCTATAGCTCGTAGGGCGCTCTCAGATTCTCTCGAGCTTCAGTATGATATTCCCATTGCTCGCAGGGCGCTCAAGCTCTTCAGGCGGTAGTCCATAATTTTCATAGTACGCAGGGCGCTCACAGCTTCTTTGGGGCGTTAGTCTAATATTCCTATTGTTCGCATGGCGCTCTCGGATTCTCTGGGGCGCCAGTACGGTATTCCCATAGCTCGCATGGCACTCTAAAACTCACTAGGGCGCTAGTTTGATATTCTCATAGCTCCAGGCCGATCTCAAACTCTCGAGGGCGTTAGTATGGCTCTATGGGGCGCTAGTATGATATTCCCATTGCTCGCAGCGCGCTCTCAGATTCTCTCTGGAGCAAGCATTTTGTTTCCATAGCTCGTAGGGTAATCTCAAACTCTTGAGAGCGCTAGTCTGATATTCTCATTGTTCGCTGGGCGCTTTCGGACTCTCTTAGACGCCAGTATGAAATTCTCATAGCTCGGAGAGCGCTTTCACACTCGCTGGCACGCTACTATGGTATTCTCATAGCTCGCAGGGCACTAGTATGGCTATGGGGTGCTAGAATGACATTCACATATCTCGCAGCCAGCATATCATGACGCTCTCAGATTCTCTCGACCGCCGGCATGATATTCACATAGCTCGTAGGGCACTCTCGAACTCACTAGGGCTATTGCAAAATCTTCTAAGTAACGTTTCATTTGATGGATATTACTCGGTGTGTGCTACAACAATTTCGAAGTATTTTTACCGAACAGTATTCGCAATGTACGAGTGCTTAAAGTATGCAATCGAAATCGTATCAAAAGATACAATCGATAAGCATACGCCTCGATCGTTCAAATAACAGTATGAGGATAGAAAGATATTTATTATTGGCAGTTTCGAAATAAGTATAGAGAGACGGTCGAATTCTAAAGCTAAAGATCATCAAAGCGCTTACAAACTTATGCAAACTACAAAATTTCCAATCGGCCCGGCAGCAAATGGAACGCTTGTGTTCATCTATTGCTTATACGAGACGATGCTCTGATCAGTTCATCATCAAAAAATTCTCGAATGCAGCTGATATAGTTCTTGCTGACAAAGGATTTGATATCCCCAATCTAAAGAAACTACTTCCTTAGTAAAGAGACTAAATTCAATCCGTCAAATATTGATAGAGGGAAACGAACAGACGTGCGGATTGGGAAGAATACACGTCCTGATAGCGGCTTACACGCAGCTTCAAAGCTGTAATTTATTACATTAGATTGCATACTGTTTTAAATATAGGTTAGCTTACATTTTCGTTTGCTTCTTCCGCGCTTTTCCGAAACAAAGTCTTCTTTTTTATATGTGTCTGTACTGTTCTAGGTTTAACAAATTCATTAGTTTTAAGCTACATTTTAATGAATAGAACTTACTTGTCTTGCAAATCTGTGATAACTAGCATAGACTAGCCAATTAGCCGTACTGTTAGCTTTAGTATCTATAACAATTTATGCATAAATATTCACATAGTTTTTGAGTTGTATGCATGTTAAATTATAGTTACCTAGTTTAATCACAAATTCACTTCTTTAACAAGTATTTAAGTAATTGTAGAAATAAGTTTTAATAGCAGACTATATTATTTTATAGAGCTTTCAGATCTCCGATCACTTAACTCCTCGTGTGAAATCTATGCTCCGAGGGTATGTTCTGACGTTTGCGCAACTGACATTTATGTTGGCTCGAATTGACAGCACCGGGTGGTACTGAACTGAACTCATCTGTCTGTTGAACGAATCTGCCCT
Organism: Topomyia yanbarensis; assembly: GCF_030247195.1. Classification (NCBI taxonomy): domain Eukaryota; kingdom Metazoa; phylum Arthropoda; class Insecta; order Diptera; family Culicidae; genus Topomyia; species Topomyia yanbarensis. The sequence continues at coordinate 231,476,394 of NC_080671.1, forward strand.
GTGGTTTCGTAACATCCCCCTGCCCGTGAAGTTCCGGACCGTCTCCAGGTGTCTGAAGATCCAGGAGTGCTTGCTTTACTGCAGGTCTATTGATTAATCCATTCTTCGTCTGCACAACTGCTCGCCGAACTTGTCCATCTGGTGCCTTAATAACGTCCACGATCTTACCCCTTATCCAACCGTTCCGCTTACTCTCCTCTACGACGATGACTAGGTCTCCTGCTTTCAACGGTTTAGTAGGTTCGAACCACTTTGTACGCCTTGTTAAAGTTGGTAGGTACTCTCGAACCCAGCGGGCCCAGAAGTGGTTCACCAAGCATTGTGCGGGCGCCAGCTGTCTCGCAAGGTACTTCCTTTCACCTTGTTTCTGGTTGTGCAACGCCCTTTGTACCGAACAACAGGAAGTGGTTTGGCGTCAGTGACTCTTCTTCCATCGACTCAAGCGGAATGTATGTCAATGGCCTAGAGTTGACAATCGACTCGGCTTCTGCAACTACTGTTTCCAAAACTTCGTCACTAAGATGCTGTGGATGGTCTGCGATGACAGATATAGCGGTTTTTACTGAGCGCACTATGCGCTCCCAAGTTCCACCCATATGAGGCACAGAAAGCGGATTGAAACGCCAGCTCGTCTTACTGTTGGTAAATGTAATCGCACAATTCTCCTGGATCTCCTGCATCTGTTTCTCAAGAATGTTGCTCGCTCCCACGAAGTTAGTTCCGTTGTCACTGTAGAAGGTTTCCGGGGAACCACGGCGAGCCACAAATCTTCTGATGGCCATTACGCACGACTGGGTAGAGATACTATGTACTACTTCTAAATGTACAGCACGTATCGTGAGGCAAGTGAATAACGCCACCCATCTTTTCACTAGGTTTCGACCTTGTTTGACCTGTATTGGCCCGAAATAGTCTACGCCAGTGTGCATAAATGGTCGAATCATTCCAGTGACGCGAGCGGTCGGTAGGGATACCATCATAGGTGGTGTTGGAACAGCATTTCTAGCGCGGCAGGTAACACACTGTTTCGATACCTGACGAATCAACACTCGTAGTCCAGGTATGAAGAACCGTTGACGCATCTCGTTGCAAACTGTCTCCCCATTTCCGTGGAGGAATTTCCGATGGTAGCTTTCCGCTAGAAGATGAACAGCGAAGTGCTTCCTTGGTAATATAATTGGGAACTTTGCATCATACGCCACAGTAGGTGCTTCGCAGATCCTACTGTTCATCCGAATGATGCCATTTTCATCTAAGAATACTGATAGTCGGTACAGTGAGCTGGACTTCAAGATGGGTGCTGCGCTTGTCGAATCCCCTAGTTTACGCCGCAGAATCGCGTACTCGTCTGGATAGGTTTCAACTTGTACCTGCTGCCAAATTAGGTTTTCAGCCTCGCATAACTCCTTCTGTACTAGAATATTGGACTGAGATCCCTTTCTACTCTTGAACCTGCACACGGTTCGTAACACGTAGGCCGTCGCCCTCAGTAAACGAACCCAGTTTAAGAATCTAGAAACATCCATCAATGGTTGCGGCATCATACCATGATAAATAAATACGGTACGTAGTTCAGCTTCTACATCAACCCTGTTCGGCTTGGGTTCTGACGGCCACCGATCCCGCGCGTTGAATAAGAACTCCGGTGCATTGTACCACGGCCCATTTGGGTCGAAACTTGGTCCATCTTTCCACTTCGTGGCCGCATCAGCAATGTTTATTTTCGATGGCACATAATTCCATTCATCTACGCTCGTTGAAGTGAGAATCTCTCCTACACGGAACGCAACAAATTGATGATATCGTCGAGTGTCGGATCCTAGCCAATACAGAACGGTTGTTGAGTTTGTCCAGAAGTATCGTTTAGTTATCTGGATATCCAGGGAGCTCAGCACTGAGCCCATCAATCTTGTTCCGATCATCGCGGCTTGTAGCTCTAGACGCGGGATGGATAGTGGTTTCAACGGAGCGACCTTCGTTTTTGCAGCTACTAGAACACATCTGAGTCTACCGTTATCGATGACTCGAAAATATAAGGCAGCCGCACAAACCACTTCACTGGCGTCCACGAATAGATGGGCTTCTGTATCTTTGAGAGCGGAAATGTTAACCCCCTTGAAGAAATAACGAGGCACCCTCACTTCATCTAGATGCTGCATGTTCTGACACCAATGTCTCCACTTATCATGCAATTCTTCCGTGATGAGATCATCCCAGTCTGTTCCACTTCTCCATATCTGCTGCATAAGAATTTTCCCATGTAAGACGAAGTGTGCAACCAGTCCTAGTGGGTCGAAGAGTGACATTACAGTTCGCAAGACTTGGCGTTTAGTTGGCGTACTTCCACTTTCGATTAGTGCTTTAATTTCTTCCTTCATGCTGTTCAGGTCAAAGCAGAAGACGTCCTTTGTTGGCTTCCAGATCAAACCTAGCACCCGTTCCGAATCAAGCGATTTGTCCTGCTTCATGGATATTTGCTGACGTGCTTCCGGTTCTCCGATTTTTTCTAAGACTCGGACTGAATTTGAGCCAAAGTTACGAATTTCGAAACCTGCTTGCGAATGGACGTATTTCACTTCGGTGATTAATCGGACAGCTTCCTCTTCCGTGTCTACACTGTCCAGAAAGTCATCCACGTAGTGGTTCTCGGTGATAGCTCTTGCCGCTCTCGGAAAGGAATCAGCAAACTCCGTTGCGTTTCTGTTTTTTACAAACTGCGCTAGACTTGGCGAGCAGGTTGCTCCGAAGGTGGCCACATCCATGACGAAAATTTGTGGTTCTAATTCTGGATGCAGCCGAAAAATGAACCGTTGTGACTGCTTGTCTTCATCTCGTATCCTGATCTGATGGAACATCTCTTTTATGTCTCCCACCATTGCTATGTTCCCTTGCCTGAAGCGCAGCAGTACCGATATCAGATCCACTAGAAGATCCGGACCTTTTAACAGCATGTCGTTGTATGATACGCCTGCCACACGTGCTTTAGCGTCCCACATCAGCCGTAGCTTGCTCGGTTTTTTCGGGTTCTGTACTATTCCCAACGGTAAGTACCAGACATTTGTCGGGTCAGTAGATCGCAGTTCGTTCGGCGTAATACTATGGGCGTATCCCTTCGATTCGTACTCTACGATCTGCTCTTTCACCCTTTCTCCGAGAATTGGGTCCTTACTTAACCTTCTCTCCAACGCTTTCAATCGCCGAAGTGCCATCGGGTAGCTTTTCGGAAAGCAGACCTGGTCATACTTCCATAACAGCCCTATCTCGAAGGCACCGTCTACGCGCCGGGTTGTAGCTTCCATAATCTGTCGTACTCGTTTGTCTTCTTCAGCTTCAGGTTTAACTGTCACGCTGGACTCTACAACTGCGAAGAATTGTTTCATCCATTGATGCAGCTCATGATTGTTCATCTTTTCTGTTAGATGTAAATTCAACTGCACTATCGAATTGCCGCTCTTGTCGTTTTTCCCGAAGATACACCAACCCAGACGCGTTTTTGTAGCTACTGGTTCGTTATCTCTTCCCTCGCGCGTTCGCAACGCAGTTAGTAACCGAATATGTTCGATGCCAATGATGATACCTGGAGTCGCATCCGTGTAACTTTGAACCGGAAGACCCTTTAGGTGTTGATAGCTACGTGCTAGATTGTCGTAGCACATCGTTTGCGCAGGTAATTGCAACTGCTGAACTGTTCTCACATTGTGGAGTTTAAACTTCTTGCTATTCCCACAGATAACTACGCTAATACGCTGAGATTCCTTTTCTTCCCTTTCCATATTTCCAGTCCAACTCAAACACAAGCCGTCAGTTGGACCCTTGATGCCTAACGACGACGCAATATTGCGTTCAAGAAGAGTAGAACTAGACCCGTCATCCAGGAACGCATAGGTACTGACTTGCTTGCCATTCCCGGCAAATATCGGAATAACGAATATGACATCGACCTGTGTAAATTTTGATGTACAACAATATTCGTACTCCCTGTTCCGCTCGTTGTATCCGCTTTTCCCGAACCGTTTGCTGAGTGCAGCAGGTTATTGTGGTATATTCGACAACCATTTATACCACACTCCTTTTTGGTTCGACATGGCCTTTTCCGATGTTGTACAAGGCAACCCCTACACAGTTTTTTCTGCTTCACGACTTCCCATCTACCGTCGATATCGAGCGCCTTGAATTGCTTGCAGTTTGCGATTTCGTGACCGGTTCTGGCGCAATACATACAAGTATTCTTATCCCGCTCCCCTGTTGCCATATTTTCCCAGCGGATTCACTATTCCTCTCCTGCGGACCCTCAGAGTGTGTGTACAGTTTCGGTTTCTCTTTTCCCGGTTTGAGGGGTTTCGAGTTCATACTGAGCGCTTCGACTCGAAGCGTAACATCTGAAGCCATTATCACTAACTCAGACATGAACGTGCTGAAGGTCGCCAGGTTGACGCAGGTGCTTTTATTCTTGTAGTAGGACCACTACATTTTAATTTGCGGTGGTAGTTTCTCGACTAGTTCGTGAAGCAGCGTAGGATTCCACAAATGATCAGAGAGATTAGCAATAGACATGTGATCCACGACATTTTGTACAGCGAGTCCGAAATTTATTTGCGACTGCAAGTTGTCAGTCTTCGGAGAGGGAACTGTTCGTAGCTTTTGGAGGAAAGAGTGTATCAGAATTTCTGGTCGACCGTACAAGCGCCGTAATATATCAATTACGAAAGGCACCGACTGCGGCATCAGCAACCGGCTTCTAACTGCTTCCAACGCATTCCCCTTCAAACAACGCTGTAGTCGCGCTAAGTTCTCCGAATCAGTGTATCCACATGTTTCCGTCGAGTTGCAGAACGAGCTATAGAATAGCGGCCAATCTTGAGGGTCGCCAGAAAAGTTTGGCAACTCCCGCGGCATAACTTGTTCGCTAGATGGCCCACTTCGAACTTGTATAGCAGGCTGTTGTTGAGGCCGTTGGTCAATGGAGGGAGCACAGAATGGTCCGGCTGGCATCGGTAGTTGGGTACCCGGAATCACAAACTGAGGTGCAGTGGTACTGGACACAGGTGGTACCAACGCACTCGTACTTACTAACACACCACCATTATTGAAATACGTTCCTTCTCTTTGCGTTGAGACTGGGATATGATTCATATTTAACGATTGCATTCCACTCACGGTGGTACTAGCGATATTGCTATTGATCCACGTTGGTTGACAAGTGGAACTTAACGTTGGTCGGGAGTGTACTAATGGCACTGATAAACTCGGATGTTGGAAAGTAACTGAACACCCTCCAACCGGGTCACCCTGACTACCAGTGAGAAATGACATTTATGGGTTAGTTGGAACGTACGGAGGGGCGACGATATTGTTATGTGTCGGAATATTTGTAGTGTGCAGTTGATTCAGCACTGAGGTTGTTGTCGAGAATGTGGGATTATAGTTAGACATAGGCATATACCCATAATTGAGGGAGGATACTTGTGGTACACTTTTACCTACTATTCTATCGTGAAACACTGGCCTACTACTAGAAGAATATGTGGCAATGTTATCACCACATTCCGATGCCCTACTCATGAGCATGGAGGGGATGCTGTTTACTATTGCCTCTGGTACTTGGTTACGACCCGATAAAGGGGAAGGTCGATAACCGAAGGCGGAGCACTATTGTTGATCTTCCGCGCTCCACTGTTGTTATTTATCGCAACGAGTTTATTGACTCCGACGTAGGAGTTGCATCTAGTCACCAATGACGAACTTACCAGAGGTCTCCCGGGAACGTCTAAAATAATTTCGGTGTGGGATACGAAGTCACCTTTTGATCTTACTGGAACTGGACCTTCAGGTGCAATCATTGCCACGGAGCACTTTACCGAACTTGGTGTAGAAGTTGAAACAGGGCTCGAGGTTGCAAGAGCAGGAACGTTTGACGCCTTCGGGCTGGAGGTGATGAGAGCTGGGATTATAGACTGCTGAACTGCTTCTGTAACTACGGTTCTCGGCAAGGTGCTGCTGGATGACACTACTTTCACTCGACGTGCTGTGTCGACTTCCTGCTTTCCAAGCCACGACCGTACCTTATCTAGACTAGCTCGACTGCTCAGTCTTGATGTCCTACTGGCTCCATCCTCTGAATTTTCCTCATCCGCGAGAAGTTTATACTTCTTCTTTAGAAATTTCTCCTCCTCATCCGCTAGCTTTTTCGTGGTTGCAGCTTGAGCTGCTTCTTCTTCCAGAATTCTTCGCATTCTCATGGCCTTCTCTTCCTCGATCATCCTTAGATTGAGGTCTATTCTAGACGAGTGCTTGCTAGAAGACATACGACTGACCAACTGCAACATTGAATCTTCCTCCCGGCACTGCTCGCATTTCCAACTGCGATTAACCTCGGCGATGGAATCCGTCACTCCCGCACACCCAAAGTGCATCCACGTCTCACAGGAGTCGCACCGACTAAATTAACCGCCGAGTCTGGTCGATCACACTTGTCACAATGTTTCGCCAAATCCATGTCCTTCTTCCAGGAACTGTGTTCTCCAGAAAATCTTTGAAGATTGTTCGGATTGGGAAGAATACACGTCCTGATAGCAGCTTACACGCTGCTTCAAAGCTGTAATTTCATAACTCTCCGAGCTCTCGATCGAAGCAGTTCGTTTTCTGGTGCTGTGCATAAAGTGAACAAGAATATATATTGTCAGTGAAGGTCAACCATTGTTTGAGGCAGTCTTTGTTCGCCGGTCCCCAGGCTGGTGAAGTGAATACCAGAATAGCCGGATACGCCGCTATATAAGCTAAGTATTATTTTTCTTTCTTTCATTTCCCTTTTCCCGATCGGTCTCTACTTTTCCCTTTCCCCTGAATACAAGTTTCATCTCTCGTTTACACCACGTGCTATCCTCGTGCCTTAATGACCGAGGGCGAAGGAACATTGGATGGGAATTATATTCCCATGGATTTACCGGATAAACCCGAAATTACTCCCTCCCCTGATTCCCCCAGTCCTCCCCGTATTAAAACATACCCAGCCAGTTCAAATGGACCCTGGGTGGTGTATTTCCGGCCCAACACGAAATCGCCCAATATTCTAGAAATATCACGGAAGCTGACTGCTAACTACCCGTCCGTAGCTTAGATAACACATGTTCGAGCTAATAAGATACGCGTTATAGTAAATGACCTCGACCAGGCAAACCAGATTGCTCGCAGCAAACGTTTTACAAAACAATTCAGGGTGTATGTGCCTTGTAGGGCAGTGGAGATCGATGGAATCGTCGCCGAACCGAGTCTAAAGTGCGAAGACCTGTTGAAGTACGGGGTTGGCTGCTTTAAGGACCCTTCACTTCAAAAGGTGATGATTCTGGAATGCAAGCAATTGTATTCCGCAAAAACTGAAAATGATAAGACAACTTATTCTCCGTCAGACTCGATTCGGGTGACTTTCTCCGGGTCTGCTCTTCCCAACTATGTCCTCCTGGATAGGGTTCGCCTACCTGTTCGCCTGTTTGTACCGCGGGTAATGAACTGCAGCAATTGCAAGCAACTGGGCCACACAGCCACTTATTGTGGCAATAAAAAACGGTGCGGCAAATGCGAGGGAGAGCATGAGGATGACGCTTGCGGTGGAGAAACTGAGAAGGGTATTTACTGCGGGGGCCCTCCGCATGCTCTTAAGTCATGCCCGGCGTACAAACAGCGCGGGGATAAAATTAAGCGCTCCCTTAAGGATCGCTCGAGGCACTCTTATGCAGAAATGCTAAAGAATGCTTCGCCATCTGTCCCTTCCGAAAATTCCTTTGCTCTTTTGGCTGGCGTTGAGCAAGAATCTGACGACCCACAAGAGGGAACATCATTGGCTAACCCAGGGGAATCCAGGAAGAGGAGAAATCTAGCCTCCCCTAAATTGCCTCGTAAGGGTGCCAAGGTGTCGTCCCCTCAGAGTGCGCCAACTACAATCAATAAATCCAACGGAAGTGATGCACTACAGCCGAAGCAATTTGCTCCAGGACTTGGAAATATTAATTCTAACAAGGAGTACCCACCACTTCCAGGGACACCAAAAACCCCAATTGTCCCCTTTTTTCAAACAGATACTCAGTCCAGTAGCGGACTAATGAAATTTTCTGACATAGTGGACTTAATTTTCACAGCTTTCAATGTTACTGATCCTCTTAAAAGCCTTCTGATACGTTTTCTCCCTATAGTGCAAACATTTTTGAAGCAGTTGACTACTAAATGGCCCCTCCTTGCAGCAATCATATCCTTCGATGGCTAAGTCATCGAACGAGGTCACCGATTCGATCACTGTTCTACAGTAGAACAGCAGAAGTATCCTCCCGAAAATCGTTTGGTTTAAATTTTTACTAAATAGTTTAAAATGTGATGCTTTCGCATTATGTGGAACTTGGTTAACTTCCGATATAAATCTCAACTTCCACGACTTTAATATAATTCGTCTGGATCGAGAAAACCCCTATGGAGGAGTACTTTTGGGGTTAAAAAAGTGCTATTCTTTCAACCGAATTAACCTCCCTTCGACACCAGGCATTGAAATTGTCGCTTGTCAAGTTTTAAATTCGGTAGGGCACCGAACGCTTTGTAATATCACGGAATCCTTACCGGCACCGCGGCTAGTTCTGGGAGACTTCAACTCGCACGGTACGGTACGGGGTTGTATTCATGATGATAATAGATCAACATTAATCCAAGATCTTTGCGACAATTTCAACATGACCATCTTAAACACGGGAGAAATGACGCGGATTTCTACACCACCAGCACGCGCAAGCGCGTTGGATTTATCGCTTTGCTCGACATCGCTACAGTTAGATTGCATGTGGAAGGTGATCCCTGATCCCCACGGTAGCGATCATTTGCCTATCGTGATTTCAATTGCTAACGGTTCAAGACCATCGAAAACAATCAATGCCTCGTATGACCTCACACGGAACATTGATTGGAAGAGTTACGCGACCGCGATATCCGTTAAAATCGAATCCACTCAAGAACTTCCTCCGGAGGAAGAGTACAGGTTTTTGGCTGGCTTGATTCTCGACAGTGCGAATCAAGCTTAGACTAAACCAGTACCCAGCGCGAATACCCATGGACGGTCTCCCACACTGTGGTGGGATAAAGAGTGCTCAGAGCTGTACGCGGAAAAGTCCACTGCATATAAGGCATTCCGGGAAGACGGGCTACCCGCTAGCTATCAACAGTACGCGTCGTTAGAAAAGCGAATGAACAGTGTAATGAAAGCCAAAAAACGCAGTTATTGGCGCCGGTTCGTCAACGGGTTAACGAGAGAAACAGCGATGAGCACTCTTTGGGGTACGGCTCGAAGTATGCGTAACCGAAACAGTACCAACGAGAACGTGGAATATTCAAACCGTTGGATATTCGCTTTCGCCAAGAAGATCTGTCCGGACTCTGTCCCGGTACAGAAAACGTGCCGCACCGCGTCTCCTCCCGATACCGCGAACGAAACACCGTTTTCGATGGTGGAGTTGCTCTCTTATCATGCAACAATAACGCCCCAGGGTTAGACAGAATCAAATTCAACTTGCTGAAGAATCTGCCTGACACTGCAAAAAGGCGCTTGTTGAATTTATTTAACAAGTTTCTTGAGGGTAACATTGTCCCTCATGACTGGAGGCAAGTGAAGGTCATCGCCATTCAAAAACCAGGAAAACCAGCCTCCGACCACAACTCGTATCGGCCGATTGCAATGCTGTCCTGTATTCGGAAGTTGTTCGAGAAAATGATCTTGTTTCGCCTCGACAATTGGGTTGAAGCAAATGGCTTACTGTCAGATACACAATTTGGCTTCCGCAAAGGCAAAGGGACGAACGATTGCCTTGCGTTGCTTTCTACAGAAATCCAAATGGCCTATGCTAACAAAGAGCAGATGGCATCAGTCTTCTTGGATATTAAGGGGGCTTTTGACTCAGTTTCGATCAACATTCTGTCAGAGAAACTGCACCAGCATGGTCTTTCGCCAATTTTAAATAACTTTTTGCTAAACCTGTTGTCTGAAAAGCACATGCACTTTTCGCATGGCGATTTAACAACATCGCGATTTAGCTACATAGGTCTTCCCCAGGGCTCATGTCTAAGTCCCCTGCTCTACAATTTTTACGTGAATGACATTGACGATTGTCTTGCCAATTCATGCATGCTAAGGCAACTTTCAGACGACGGGGTGGTCTCTGTTACAGGGCCCAAAGCTGCCGACTTGCAAGGACCATTACAAAATACCTTGGACAATTTGTCTGCTTGGGCTCTTCAGCTGGGTATTGAGTTTTTTTTCAATTTGTTTATTTGATAAGGTACGTATGCGTTAGCTTAAAGGTGCCATTTTTTCATTGTTTTACATTTTGAATTTCTTAAAACTAGGGGGTTACACATTTCAATATTATTTTGTTTTATATAATGAAACTAAAAAAAAACTTTACAGCTAACTTATACATATAAAAGAGGGTAAAATATAATATTCGTAAGATTTGGGGGACGGGTCATTTTGTGTGTTCTTTGTATAGTAATTCACTTTATGATTTTTAGAAGGGAGATTGTAGGAGAAATTAATTATTAACTAAGCGGAACATTTTACAAGCTTATTAACTAGAAATAACTAGAGAGAGTGGTTCAAGATTAAGGGGAATTAATTAGGGCTATTTTAAAGTAGTGGTACTGTTGTGCATTTCTTAACGAGATTAAATATTGATCAACTAAAACTAGAAGATAGGGGGGCACATAAGTTTTGGGAAGATATTCAAGGGGAGAAGGGGGCGAAGTCATACATCTGTGTATCAGAGACATGGGAGGGAGGATGGACAAGGCTGAACGAGGGGGGGGGAGATATAAACTTTCAGTTTCCGGCATCAGGAATTAACGGCCAGGATTACAGATTCGAACGGATTGATCAACTAAAACTAGAAGATAGGGGGCACATAAGTTTTGGGAAGATATTCAAGGGAAGAAGGGGGTGAAGTCATACATCTGTGTATCAGAGACATGGGAGAGAGGGTGGACAAGGCTGAACGGGGGGGGGGGGATATAAACTTTCAGTTTCCGGCATCAGGAATCAACGGCCAGGATTACAGATTCGAACGGATGCATCAAGTATTGGGACGCCGGGCGGTTTTCCTCGAGTTGGCAGGGGTTCCTCCAGACGATTTCGTAGTACAGCTCAGATACGGATCGGAAACACACCGCGGGGTATTGAGTTCTCCACGGAGAAAACTGAGTTGGTTGTTTTTTCTAGGAAGCGTGAGCCGGCGCAACTCCAGCTTCTATTAATGGGTGCAATGATCAACCAGGTTTTCACATTTAAATATCTCGGGGTCTGGTTCGACTCTAAAGGTACCTGGGGATGTCACATTAGGTATCTGAAACAGAAATGCCAACAAAGGATCAATTTTCTCCGAACAATAACTGGAACATGGTGGGGTGCTCACCCAGGAGACCTGATCAGGTTGTACCAAACAACGATATTGTCGGTGATGGAGTACGGGTGTTTCTGTTTCCGCTCCGCTGCGAACATACACTTCATCAAACTGGAGAGAATCCAGTATCGTTGCTTGCGCATTGCCTTGGGTTGCATGCACTCGACCCATACGATGAGTCTCGAAGTGCTGGCGGGCGTTCTTCCGCTAAAAAATCGATTTTGGGAACTCTCATATCGATTGCTCATCCGATGCGACATTCTGAACCCGTTGGTGATTGGAAACTTCGAGAGGCTCGTCGAGCTTAATTCTCAAACCCGATTTATATCCTTTTACTTCGACTACATGGTACAGAGCATTAATCCTTCTTCGTATACTCCCAACCGTGTTCGTTTCCTAGATACTCCTGATTCTACTGTATTCTTCGACACATCCATGAAGGAAGAGATTCGTGGAGTCCCGGACCATATACGCCCGCAGGTGATCCCCAATATATTTTATAATAAATTCCGAGAAGTCGACTGTGACAAAATGTTCTACACTGACGGATCAAAGCTCGATGGGTCCACTGGCTTCGGTATCTTCAACAATACTATCACCGCTTCATTCAAGCTCAATGATCCCGCTTCAGTTTACGTAGCAGAGTTAGCTGCAATTCAGTACACCCTTGGGATTATCGACACTCTGCCCACAGATCACTACTTCATCTTTTCGGACAGCCTCAGCTCTATCGAGGCTCTTCGTGCGGTGAAGCCTAAAAAGCAATTCCCGTATTTTCTGGGGAAGATACAGGAGTTCTTGTGTGCGTTATCTGAAAAATCTTATCAGATTACCTTTGTTTGGGTCCCCTCTCATTGTTTTATCCCGGGCAATGAAAAGGCCGACTCATTAGCAAATGTGGGCGCATTAAATGGTGACATATACGAAAGACCAATCTACTTCAACGAATTTTTTAGTATTTGTCGTCAGAGGACACTCAACAGTTGGCAAACCTCGTGGAGCAATGGTGAACTTGAAAGATGGCTACATTCGATTATCCCAAAGGTATCAACGAAGCCTTGGATCAGGGGGATGGATGTGGGTCGGGATTTTATTCGTGTAATGTCCCGACTTATGTCCAACCACTACACCTTAGATACACATTTGCGGCGTATTGGGCTTCCGGAGAGTAGTCTGTGCGCTTGTGACGAGGGCTATCACGACATCAAGCACGTTGTCTGGGTATGCGCCGAGTATTTGGACGCCAGGTCTCAGTTAAAGGATTCCCTTCGGGCCCGAGGTAGACCACCCAATGTCCCAGTCCAATATATGCTGGCAAATCGTGATTTCCCCTATATGTCCCTTATTTATACTTTCATAAAAACGATAAATATCCCAATTTAGCCCCTCTCTTTTTATTTCTCGTTTTTAGAAGTTTCCTCTTGCCGTGTGGAACCGATAAGCTCCAGCCTGCCACTATGTAACCGCCGTCGCCATTATCACTACGGAATCTGAAGCGAGAGCGACTCGAGGTCCGAAGGATTCCCTTTGAAGGATTCCCCACGGGTCCGAAGAATACCATCCGCCAATCCGACCTACTAGACCGAGGCGCAAATTTGTTTCGCTGATCTCCCGTTTGCCCGAAAGTTGCAAGTTTTACTCTTCTTTACCGGTCACCATCTACGCCTTCTCACCCCTGTCCTTCATACAACTACTTCTACACCGATTTTGGAAATGACCAAGCATAAGTATCCGATAAAAAATCAAATTTGTATTCCGTATTCCTAGTTTTAAGATAGTTGTAATTTCTACTTTTTGTTAAAACTATTGTCCCCCATCTTGTAAATAGAATTGTATCCCTAGTTTTAAAACATCTGTGAAATTTTTCATAAATATTTGTTCCCCCTTTTGTGTACCAAACCATATTGTTAGTTTTAAGATAACTGTAAATATTTCCTATAAAACTATTACTATTGAATTCCTTGTTTTAAAATCTCTCTTAAAAAAATCTTTTGCCCCCTCTCTTATATATATATATATATATATATATATATATATATATATATATATATATATATATATATATATATATATATATATATATATATATATATATATATATATATATATATATATATATATATATATATATATATATATATATATATATATATATATATATATATATATATATATATATATATATATATATATATATATATATATATATATATATATAAAGACCTCCTCCTGTAACCTCCTAGTTTTAAGATATTCAAAATGTAAAAACAAAAAAATTCGGCACCGCCAAGCTAACGCATTTGTGCCTATCAAATGAACGAAATGAATAAAAAAAAGCTGTAATTTATTATATTAGATTGCATTCTGTTTTAAATATAGGTTAGCCTACATTTTCGTTTGCTTCTTCCGCGCTTTTCCGAAACAAAGTCTTCTTTTTTATATGTGTCTGTACTGTTCTAGGTTTAACAAATTCATTAGTTTTAAGCTAGATTTTAATGAATAGAACTTATTTGTCTTGCAAATCTGTGATAACTAGCATAGACTAGCTAATTAGCCGTACTGTTAACTTTAGTTTTAGTTTTTAAGTTGTATGCATGTTAAATTATAGTTACCTAGTTTAATCACAAATTCACTCCTTTAACTAGTATTTAAGTAATTGTAGAAATAAGTTTTAATAGCAGACTATATTATTTTATAGAGCTTTCAGATCTCCGATCACTTAACACCTCGTGTGAAATGTATGCTCCATCTGACAGTCCAGCACACGAGGGTATGTTCTGACGTTTGCGCAACTGACATTTATGTTGGCTCGAATTGACAGCACCGGGTGGTATTGAACTGAACTCATCTGTCTGTTGAACGAATCTGCCCTGTGGTTTCATAACAACGTCGCTTGGAGTTCACGTGAATAATTGGTGTTCTGAAATTCAAATTTACTTCTCTTAAAGGAACAATTCAAGCAGTGCTGTAGTTGCGGTTAGTCACGGTTAGTCGGCGACTAACCAGCTCCTGGAACCGAAAAAAAAAATTTTTTTTTGCGCCAAAAAAAAAATTCCGTTGGCCTTATCATTCTGGAAGGCAAATTTAATGATCCCTATGCTCGTAAAAAACATCCAGCTAGTTAGAATTTTGTGAATCTTTTCAACTCGTAGGGTATTGTCAAACTCCCTGCCGCGCTGGTATGATATTTTCATAACTCACATGGCGATCCCAGACTTTATGGGGCACTGGTATGATATGCTCATAGCTCGCATGATACTCTCAGATACTTGAAAGCACTAGTATGATATTCCCACAACTCGCAGAGCGTTTCAACATTAGTTTGATACTTACAAGACACGGTCTCAGATTCTCTCGGACGATAGTCTGATGTTCCCATCGCTCGCAGTGCGCTTCCACACTCTCTGGGGCGCCAATATTATATTTGCAAAACTCGCAGGACGCTAGTATGATATTCCGATAGCTCGCAGGGTGCTCTAAGACTCGCAGGGGCACTAGTTTGTCATTTTCAAAGCTCCGACCCTATGGGGTGCTATTGTGATATCCACATAGCTCGGAGAGCGCTTCCACACTCGTTGGGGTGCTATTATGATATTCTCATAGCTCGCTATGCGCTCTCAGGCTCTCTAGGGCGCTAGTATGATTCTATGGGGCGCAAGTATGGTATTCACATAGCTCGCAGGGCGCTCTCAGATTATCTCGAGTGCCAGCATAACATTCCCGTAGCACGCTGGGCGCTCTCAAACTCTCTAGGGTAGCCTTATATTCTCATCGCTCGAAGAGCGCTCTCAGATTCTCTTTGGCGCCAGTATGATATTTCCATAGCTCGCAGGGCGCTAATCTGACATTCCTACAGTTCGTAGGGCGCTCTCAGATTCTCTGGGGTGCCAGTATGATATTCCCATAGTTCGAAGAATGCTTCCATTCTCGTTAGGGCCCCAGTATGATATATAATATCATAGCTCACAAGGCACTCTCAAGCTCTTCAGGGAGCTAGTATGATCTTCACAGAGCTCGCAGGGCGCTCTCAGAATCCCTTGAGCACCAGCATGATATTCCTAGCAGGGCACTCTCAAACTGTCTAGGATATTATGAAACTCTCATCGTCCGCAGGGCGCTCTCAGATTCTCTCTGGCGCCGGTATGATATTCCCATAGCTCGCTTTCGGACTCTCTGGGGCGCTAGTATGATACTCCCATAGCTCGGAGAGCGCCTCCTTGGTCACTGGGGCGGTAGTATAATATTCCCACATCTCGCAGGACGCTCTCGAACTGTCTTGGGCGCTAGTTCGATATTCTCTTAGTTTGCAGGGCGTTCACGAATTCTCTGGAGCGCTAGCATAAACACTCTCAAACTCACTAGGGTGCTAGTTCGATATTCTCATAGCTCTCTAGGGCGCCAGTATAACTATATAGCTAGTATGGTATTCCTATAGCTCGGAGGGCGCTCTCAGATTCTCTCGAGCGTCAGTATGTATTCCCATAGCTCGCAGGGCGCCCAAACTCTTCAGGCGGTAGTCCATAATTTTCATAGTACGCAGGGCGCTCACAGCTTCTTTGGGGCGTTAGTCTAATATTCCTATTGTTCGCATGGCGCTCTCGGATTCTCTGGGGCGTCAGTACGATATTACCATAGTTCGCATGGCACTCTAAAACTCACTAGGGCGCTAGTTTGATATTCTCATAGCTCCAGGCCGATCTCAAACTCTCGAGGGCGTTAGTATGGCTCTATGGGGCGCCAGTATGATTATCCCATTGCTTGCAGCGCGCTCTCAGATTCTCTCTGGCGCAAGCTCGTAGGGTAATCTCAAACTCGTGAGAGCGCTAGTCTGATATTCCCATTGTTTGCTTGGCGTTTTCGGACTCTCTTAGACACCAGTATGATATTCCCATAGCTCGGAGAGCGCTTTCACACTCGCTGGCACGCTACTATGGTATTCTCATAGCTCGCAGGGCGCTAGTATGGCTATGGGGTGCTAGAATGATATTCACATATCTCGCAGCCAGCATATCATGGCGCTCTCAGATTCTCTCGACCGCCGGCATGATATTCACATAGCTCGTAGGGCACTCTCGAACTCACTAGGGCTAGTTTGATATGTTCATTGTTCGTAGGGTGCTTTCAGGCTCTCTGGGCCATTGCTTTCCCTAGATCGGAGAGCGCTTCCATGCTCGCTAGGGCGCTAGTAAAATATTCTCATACCTCGCAGATCGATTTCAAGCTCTCTAGGGCGCTAGTATGACTATGGGGCGCTAGTATGATATTCGCATAGCGCGCGAGGCGCTCTCAGATTCTCTCGAGCACCAGCATGATATTCCCATAGCTCGCAGGGCGCTCTCAAACTCTGTAGGATAGTCTAATATTCTCATAGTTCGCAGGGCGCTCTCAGATTCTCTCTGGCGCCAGTATAATAGTTCCATAGTTCGCAGGGCGCTCCCAAACTCGCTAGGGCGCTAATCTGACATTCCCATAGTTCGTAGGGCGCTCTCAGATTCTCTGGGGTACCAGTATCATATTCCCATAGTTCGAAGAGTGCTTCCCCAGTATGATACGTAGTATCATAGCTCACAGGGCGCTCCCAAGCTCTTCAGGGCGCTAGTATGATATTCACAATATTCTCTAGGTTACTAGTCTGATGTTCTCTTAGTTTGCGGGGCGCTTGCAAATTCTCTGGGGCGCTAGTCTAATATTCTAATAGATTGAAGGGCGCTCTTAGATTCTCTCGAGCGCTTTTACGATATTCACATAGTTCGCAGGGCGCTCTCAAACTCGCTAGGGCGCTAGTCTAATATTCTTATAGTTCGTAGGGCGCTCTAAGATTTTCTGGAGCGCTCGTATGGTATTTCCATAGCTCGGAGAGCGCTTCCGCACTCGCTGGGGTGCTTCTCATAGCTCGCAGGGCGCTAATATGACTCTATGGGGCTCCAGTATGATATTCACAATGCTCACAGGGCGCTCTGAGAGTTTCTCGGGCACCAGTTCAATATTCGCATAGGTCGCAGGGCTCTCTTAAATTCCTTAGGGCGCAAGTCCGATATTCTCATAGTTCGTACGGCGCTCCGAGACTCTATGGGGCGCTAGAATGATATTCACATAGCTCGCAGCCAACATATCATGGCGCTTTCAAGTTCTCTCGAGCGCCAGCAAGATATTCCTCGCAGGGCACTCTTAAACTCTCTAGGATATTTTGAAACTATCATCGTCCGTAGGGCGCCCACAGATTGTCTCTGGTGCCAGTATGATATCCCCATAGCTCGTAGGGCGCTCCCAGCCTCTTTGGGGCGGTAGTCCGATATTTTCATAGTTCGCAGGGTGCTCACAGATTCTTTGGGGCGTTAGTCAGATATTTCCATAGCTCGCAGGGCGCTCTCGGATTCTCTGGGGCGCCAGGGCGATATTCCCATAGCTCGCATGGCGCTCCCAAACTCTCTAGGGCGCTATTGTAATGTTCTCTTAGTTTCTAGGTTTCCCACAAATTCTCTGGAACGCTAGCAAATATTTTCATAGTTTGCAGGGTTTCTCTCGTGCGCTAGTACGATATTCCCATAACTCGCAGGGCACTCTAAAACTCACTAGGGCGCTAGTTTGATATTCTCATAGTTCGCAGGGCGCTCTTAATCTCCGATGTTTTCATAGGTCGCAGGGTGCTCACAGATTCTTTCGGGCGTTAGTCTGATCTTTTTATAGTTCGCAGGGCGCTCTCGGATTCTCTGGGGCACCAGTACGATATTCCCATAGCACGCATGGCGCTCTCAAACTCTCTAGGGCGCTAGTGTGATGTTCTCTTAGTTTCTAGGTTTCCCACAAATTCTCTGGAGCGCTAGTTTGGCTCTATGGGGCGTTATAATGATATTCACATGGCTCGCTGGGCGCTCTCAGACTATCTCGAGCCATAGCTCGAAGGGCAATCTGAAACTCTCTAGGGCCTAGTCTTATATACGCATAGTTCGCAGGGCGATCTTAGATTCTCAAACGCTTTTACGATATTCACATAGTTCGCAGGGCGCTCTCAAACTCGCTGGGGCGCTAGTCTGTTATTCTCATAGTTCGCAGGGTGCTCTTAGATTCTCTGGAGCATTAATATGGTATTCCCATAGCTCGGAGAGCGCTTCCGCACTCGCTGGGGTGCTTCTCATAGCTCACAGGGCGCTCTCAAGCTCCCTATGGTGCTAATATGGCTCTATGATGAACCAGTATGATATTCACATTGCTCGCTGGGCGCTCTCAGGGTCTCTCGGGCACCAATTATATATTCGCATAGGTTGCAGGGCTCTCTTTAACTCCCTAGGGCGCAAGTCCGATATTCTCATAGTTCGCACGGTGCTCTGAGACTCTATGGGGCGCTAGTATGATATTCACATATATCGTAGGGCGCTTTCGATTCTCTGGGACGGTAGTATGATATTCCCATAGCTCACAGGGCGCTCTCAAACTCTCTAGGTTACTAGTCTGATGTTCTCTTAGTTTACAGGGCGCTTACAAACTCTCTGGGGCGCTAGTTAAATATTCTCATGGATTGCAGGGCGCTCTTAGATTCTCTCGAGTGCTTTTATGATATTCACATAGTTCGCAGGGCGCTCTCAAACTCGCTAGGGCGCTAGTCTAATATTCTCATAGTTCGGACGGCGCTCTAAGATTCTCTGGAGTGCTAGTATGGTATTCCCATAGCTCGGAGAGCGCTTCCGCACTCGCTGGGGTCCTTCTCATAGCTCACAGGGCGCTAATATGACTCTATAGGGCGCCAGTATGATATTCATATTGCTCGCAGGGCGCTCTCAGAGTCTCTCGGGCACCAGTTTGATATTCGCATAGGTCACAGGGCTCTCTTGAATTCCCTAGGGCGCAAGTCCGATATTCTCATAGTTCGCACGGCACTCCGAAACTGTATTGGGCGCTAGAATGATATTCCCATATATTGCAGAGCACTTCTACACTCGCTGGAGAGCCAGTATGATATTCCCATGGCTTGCCTGGCAATTAGATAGGTGGGCAATAAACTTTCCAAACTTACAAGGCGCTTTCAACCGGTTTCAGTATCTTTGGGGCGCATATAAATGAGTATTTAAGCTTATGAGGCGGTAATAGTCTATCCTAAGTTGCAGGGCGTTTTCAGGCTCTATGGGGCAGTAGTATGAGTATGTTGGGCTAACGGGTAGGTATTTTGCTCATGGGGCGTTATGCGAATAGTTTATCCTAACTTGCCGGGCGCTTTCAGATTTTCTGGGGCGCATATACTGTATCTCTTTGTGGCGTTAGTATGAGTTGGTATAATTTGAGCTCATGAGATAGTATTGGATAGTCTATCCTAACTCGTAGGGCGCTTCCAAGCTCTCTTAGGTGCATATGGCGTATTTCTGTGGGAAGCTAGTATATTTTCTAGCTCAGGCGCAATGAAAAATCAAACTAATTAAAAAGAATTCTTGTTAGGTGCTTTTATGGTGTTCATAGTGAATAGTGGGGGCAGTAGGTGATACGCTAGCCAAACACGCAGGGTACAAATAAACTGTTTCAACCATCATGTAGGTTTGTCGTGCACTTTTATAAAAATACTTTAAATGCTTTTAAAATTTAATCATTGGCTTGCGTGTAACACCCGTTTTTTGTGCGAATTTTAATACTATACTGACGAATGAAGCCATCATATTGTTAACGATTTTAACGCAATCCATTTCTTGCAGGCCGAGGTATTAATAAAATTTACTTGACCCTTTATTATGTGATTAATAAAGACCATGTCTTAGACCTCCACTAAATCACTCAAAAAGCTTTGATTTTTTTGTTAATTGTAGAAGACCGTGTCTCTTAAGGCACGCATCTGCTCTCATTGCATAATCACTGATACACTGATTTCAAAATATCCCTTTTTAAAAACAACTTTAATGATGAATTCAATAATTACTCCTCTGTCAAATGTTCTATCAGATCATTTATGTGTTGTATACCATGTTTAAAATATATGTATTACTAATATTCAGAAAGGCAAGTGGTCTCAGAGGCACGGCTGGTTACAATAATTACGATTTTAGCTTGCCTTTTTGAGGATTAAGCCCGTCCAACGAAAAAATGGAAAAAAATTATGTGAGGGGGGCACTTGCAAACTTAATTTGCTGTAATGAACGCATAAAAAGGAGAGATGCAACAGTAAACTGGCTTGAGCTATATTACCTATATAGATTTGAACTCACGACCTTTAAGTCGATCTGCTATAACGTTACTAAATAAACTATATATACATTCGGAAACCGATACGATATAGCCCATCAAGTAAAGTATAAAAGTATTTTATCATTCATTTACTTCAGGTATTCGGCTTGGGAGAGCTGAATGGTAACAGCTTTGGGAACGCATCACATGTACTTTTTGGTCCAGCGTACACAAGGTGATGCGAGGGGAGTAAAACTACCTAGATTTTATGATTGATTATATTGAGAATGCTAAAAAAGAAGAGTTGCAGACGTGTGCAAGGAATAATTTTTCACAGTTTTATTGTAATCCTGAATACTACCGTATCAGCGCCCAAATCACTTTCGCTTCAGCGTAATCTTCGCGCAAAATAATTCTTCTTCTAAATCCCTGATTGGCTGAGTACCGACTAACTTATACCTCGCGCGGCACCTGCTAGGCGCGCGGACGCTAATTAACTTATTACGACTGACTAACTGAATGACTCCCCGGACGCGGCCGGGCGAGAGCAACTTAAACGACTGACTAACTGAATGACTCCCCGGGCGCGGCCGGGCGAGAGCAACTTAAACGACTGACTAACTGAATGACTCCCCGGACGCGGCCGGGCGAGAGCAACTTAAACGACTGACCCTTTTCGATTTGACACAAAAGACTTTTATCATGTCATCTGTGTAGACTTCACTCTGAGAGAGTCTCAGACCTAAACAAAACATTCTTTCCACGCTCGCGAGAGTAAAGACCCCGGTGGATGAATCAGTAGTTCATTATGACTCATACTCGGAGGCCTTTACTTTCTATAATAGCGTCGCCGTCTGCTGCTAGCAGCAACAAACTGTGTTTAATTAAACAAAGTGTTTATTCGTTTCCGTAAGCATATGGCTTGGAAAGCGCGAGTGCATCAAAATATCAGCTTAGCTTAAGGCTGTAGCTGGTGATGTAACCCAGGAAATTAGCTTCCATGGTGCACCACTTGGAGAAATTTTCCAGGGTTGATGCTGGCCGAAAACTATGGGCGCTGCATGCCCCCTTACTTACTGAGATTGATGTTGCCTCGGAGAGACGCATCATCAAGACGATTGCGCGGGTCATTAGAAAAATTTATGTCAAAAAGTCTTTTGTGTCCTAACTCCTTAGATTGCCATTACAAAAATCATATTTGTTATTACTTTTGTCAAAACCAAATATTTACAATTTTCTATCATTATTTGACATTTTCTTAACATCCTAACTTTGCGATGGTCCCAGTGTGCACCCCTGCTGTCCTTCTTGCGGCTCGTCCAATGCTTTCACCTGTGTTTTCACCAGTGTCCTCACCAGTGAGCTGTCTTGCTGCTTCCCCTTTCATGTTGGTCGGTAGTGGTTCTCGGGAGTTCGATTTCGAGGCACCTTCTCTTGTCTCGACGTCTTCCTTGTGGTTTACTGTTTTCCGCCTTCCTTGCGTATTGATTTCTGCTGCCCTGCCACCTGGCTTTTTCGATTCATTTCATTTACGTTTGTGAACCTTCGCATCAATCAGAGTTCGAAGTTTCTTGTTGTGCCTCCCTTTTGTTATTACTTCGGATTGTCCGACTGCCAGTGTCTAACATGATGATAGGCTTTCTTTCAGTGCAAAATCGGTTTTGGTAGTTCCGACTGCGGCAATGTATATGTATTGGTCCGACATCAGTCGAATTGTAGCATCTTGACTGTGCGGCCTGCTTCTTGTTCTTGTAACATCGGTCAGGGTGTAGAGCTCCGACCGAAGTACTTGATAGTTAATCATATGACCGTAGTCGGGTTGTGATGTCCCGACTGCGGCCTTTTCGCTTGTGTTTTGGAGTGAGCCGGATATTGGCTGTACCGACTTCCCTCCCTACGTCTTATTCTCCCCTCTAGCATCGTATACTCCTTTCATGCCAGCTTGGCTTCCGTTTCTTGTTGTCTTCTGCGGCGCCCCTCAATCGTTCCCGTCACCACCTTCGACTGGTTCCATCCTTATCGAACGCGTTGGGTAGT
Organism: Topomyia yanbarensis; assembly: GCF_030247195.1. Taxonomy (NCBI): domain Eukaryota; kingdom Metazoa; phylum Arthropoda; class Insecta; order Diptera; family Culicidae; genus Topomyia; species Topomyia yanbarensis. The sequence continues at coordinate 231,498,998 of NC_080671.1, forward strand.
CTAACAATGCTACCTTAATCCCTCCTTGTCGAACGCGTTGGGTAGTGCTCGTGTCTACCTTCTCCACAGGGTACACACTATTTGGACTTCTGCTTCCACTTTGTACAAAACCTCCTATGTTTAATGGTTATTATAATTTTCGTCAATATTCGTTATTTGTTTAATTGCTCTACGGTCAAAACCGTCATTTGATTGCTATATATTATTATAGTATTGAAAATTTTTTTTTTTTTATCTGTTTCAATTTTCGTTGGCCTTTAGTTATTTACTCTACTCTTTAAAATTTGTAGTATGTGAGATTATTCTGGTTTATAGTTTATTTTAAAATGAAAACCGACTCGGTTTGGCAATCTTCCTAATCTATTCTTGTCGGATATGTATTTCATGCAAGAACAAGGGTGTTAGTTGTTAGTAATTGCCCCCAATTCCTTCTTTTTCCCCAAAATGTGTTTTTTTTCTTTTGTTTTTTTTTTTAATTTCGAATTCTTTTGCCTATTGTGCTCGTTTTTAGTAAATTTCTTTTTTGTAATATTGTATTAGACTCGAGATGGATAATATATTTTTTTGTGTTCCTCGAGTTGTGTCTTTTTTTTAATTGTGTATTTTTTTTCATAAAAAAATATATTTTTTTCTTAAATTTTTTTTTTTCAAAAATGGTGTTCCGACAACATTTGTCGAAGCGAGGTAAGTATTTTATTTTTGTGGGAATACTTGAGTGTCTTCCTTCCTGTCTATTGTTGCTATTGTGTATGTTGCTTCGACATCTCCCCCTATCCAATTGAGGTTGATTCAGGAGGGTACCTGTAAATAAGGACTTAAATTCCCGAAAAGATACATGGTATTGGTAATCATGCGGTTATGAAAGAAAAGTACTCTGAAATCTTACTTACCAGAATCAACTACATCCATCTTAGAGAGTACCTGAAAATTACAATTGCCAAGGTGGACTGATGCGCAACTTGTGAAACCAAATCGAAACTCTCCTAATAATATTTAGAAAGATAGAAAAAAATAACGCACTTTGGCTCATTTGCGACTCTTATGAAATTGAAAATGAAATTCTTCTGCAGTGTCTGTCTCTACTGCAACTTGATAACTTTCTTGTTTTTATCATGTTTCTCCTTTTCATAAAATATTTCCCATCTGGGCGTTTTCTCGCCATTTGTTTAACTGCATTTTTTTATGTTTATATTTTAACCAGTACTTGGATGGATTCATGTCGCGCCTCTTTGGTAAAATGTAATTTTCTGAGCGTGTTCGCTACACGTCTCTTTATAAATTGTTTAATAAAAATTTTCTATTCCCACTTTCACGTTTTTCGTGATGCTTTCATCACCTATATGTTATAGTGTCCATTAACACTTCTCTTTAATTATGAAACTTTTTCCCTTGTTTTCACCGCTAAGATCTCCTAATGATTATTCCCTTCGTCTTTGTCTCGTATTCCTGTGCTTCACCCTTTTCGCCCTTACTTAATTCGGTCTCGTTTGTCAACCTTTTCGTCCTATCTGAAATTTTAACACTCGTTCATACTTCACTCATTTATCATGCATATCGGCGTAGGTTTCCTTGTGTTCATTCACCCTTGTCATTCTCAGGAGTCCTACCTCCCCTTGCCCATTCATTCTTGTGCTTCTAATCTCGGTTCTTCGGTATTGTCAACTCTGGAGTTTCAAATCGTAGTATAGCTTACACGATCCGATTTAGAAAATACGTGAGACCCCCCTATAATTTTGGCTCTAGCTCTGGTCCTTTGACTCTGGCTTTTGGCTCTACTTTTATTTTGGCTCTGGTTCACTGACTCAGGCCTTCTTATATGTTTCTTTCTATAACATTGTGATCGGCTCAGGTCCTTTGACTCTGGCTCTTGACTCTTCACTTTTATTTCGGCTCTGGTTCGATGACTCAGGCCTTATTATATTTACCTTTTTTTTAACATTGTATTCGGCTCAGGTTTCTCGGACTCTGACCATCTCTTGTATTCGATTTTGTTATCAGTGTTTTGCAACCTTCATTCTGATTGCCCTTTTTCCATGTATTTATTATATCTCATATTTTATACGACAGTCTACTTGACTCGTTAATAAAAAAAAATTTCCCACTTTCTGGCTTTATATTTTCTACCATTTTAAATTGATTTCTATCGAGAGACACTGCTTATTTTATTTTAAACTTTTCATTTTTTCTTTGACTTAAACCTTTTTTTTAATTAAACATTATGTCCTCGTATTGTACTTTGCCCTTCATTTTGCATTCCGTTCTTTATTTGTTCTTCGTTGTGTTGTTCGTATACATATTTATTCTTTGTTCCTATTTCAGTATACACAATGCTGACTAGTATATACATATTGATTTAATAGCTACTTGTGTTTATATGTAGAATAGTTTAATAAGGTGAATATGTACATATGTATTTACAACTATGTGCATTTTTTTTTATTAAAACTCAGTCCATATACCTTTTTAATCGGTTGACATGTACTTTCTCAAGTCTATTTCCGTTTTTAATTACGGCTGTTTGCTCACTTGGCAGTTCGACCACTTCGTATGGTCCTCTCCATAGATTTTGCAATTTCTGTCCTACACCCATAGGGGTTGCGTGTATTAATACTAAATCCCCCCACATAGGTGTCCATTCATTCGTTGATTTGTCATAGAGTTCTTTTCTTTTTTGCTTTGACAAAATCAGATTTTCCTTTGCCGTTGCGTGCATTTTGGCGAAGCATTTCCTAATTTCGCCTGCGTAGCTGTCATAATAAATTTCCCGGTTTTTCGTTCATAAATTGACGTGGGAAGTGTAGCCTTTCGCCCGAACATCAATTCGTACGGTGTAAATCCGGTCGATGAGTTCGTTGTAGTGTTGTACTCGAATGAGAAGAATGGGAGTAATTGGTCCCAAGTGCCGTGTTCTCCACTTATGTACTGTCTTAAGTAAATTTTTAATTCCCTATTGGCTCTCTCTACTAAGTTTGCCTGCGGGTGGTACGCACTGGTAGTTATCTTCTTTATCTTTAGAATTTTGCATACATTCTTCATTAGAGAGCTAACGAAGTTTGTGCCGTTATCTGTAACTAGCTCCTGTGGAGTACCAAATTTACAGATCACATGTTCTACGAAAGTCCGCGCTACTGTTTCGCTTTCTTGATTCTCCATTGATGCTACGATTAGGTATCTGGTGAGGTCATCCTGTATCACCAACCCATATTTGTTTCCCCAGTTTGATTCGGGTAGGACAACTATATCCATATATAATTTTTCCAACGGTTCCGTTGCCGTTGTAGTAATTTTCATTGGAATCCTATTCTTCTTGTGGATCTTGTTCTTCTGGCACGACTCGCATTGTCGTACGTAATTTTCTACATCTCTGCGCATGTTATTCCACTGGAATAGATTCTTAATTCTGCGAAGCATGCGTTTCGCTCCCACATGTCCTCCTAGAGGGGCATCGTGGAATTCCAGTAGGATTCTTTCTACTTCCTCTGTTTTTACTGCAATGCGCTCGCAATCCGAATTGTACAGCGTACATTGCTTTCTGCCTTTCCATGCCGCGAATTGCAGCATTTGGATCGCCTCATATTGTCTAATTTTTCTAAATGAAACAACCTGTATGTTACTTGCGTTGGGCATTTTGCTGATCAATATGGCAAAGCCGCGCATAAATATGTCAAAAAAGTCTTTGCTGTCTAACAGCGTATTGGCATTTCCTGGCATTATGATGCCAAATAGTTTTTTCTCTGGGACAGAAACGAAACTGTCCTGCACATAATCCTTCAGTCCATGCGGTAAGTCGCAAATTTTAGAAATTTCAGCGTACGATGTTCTGCTATTCAAAATAACAAAATTGGCGTCATATGTTTCTTCGGTGTCAATCACCGATGCAAAACTAAGGATTTCGGTGGGGATTGAATTGGATGCTATTACTGCCTCGAATTCCTCATATTTTTCACTTAAGTTGCTATTTTTTCCGAATCTCTTGAGCTTTCATTGTTACTCATATCAATGACGTCAAAATCGTCACTGGCGGCTTGATTATTTCTCGATGTTTCGGCGTCTTTTCTTTGCTTTTGCGCTCGCGTCAATACTAACACCGGGACAGTGGATTCTTTGTTTTTGTCATCCATTTCATTGTTTTGTGGTAGGCGAGATAGAAAATCCGCAACCACATTCTCTCTTCCTTGCTTATATCGGATGTCGCACTCAAGGCCTTGTAGTTTAAGCCGTAATCTCGTAAGTGTTGAAGAGGTTTCTTTTAAATGCCAGATTGAAATTAGTGGACGATGGTCCGTATATATTATGAATCGTTGTCCAAATATATAATGCTTAAAGTATTCTACTGCCCATACAATAGCGAGTAATTCTTTCTCAATCGTGTGGTAGCGCCTCTCGGCACCGACCAGTCCTCTACTTGCATATGCAATTGGGCGATCTGTTGACTTTTCGTTGGAGAGCACAGCGCCTATTGCAAAGTCGCTTGCATCCGTAGTAATTACGAACGTGTCTTCGTAATTTGGTCTTACTAATATTGGGTCCGAAGTTAAGTGTAATCTTAATTCGTTGAATGCGTTTTCACATTCCGGACTCCACACAAACTTTGCTTCCTTCTTAAGTAAATCATTTAGAGGTTTCCTCTTTGCGGCAATATCTCGAATGAAATTGCCATAAAAATTTACGGTTCCAAGAAAGGATCTAACTTCCTTCACCGTTTTTGGTCTATTCATATTCTTGATTGCCTCCACATTGTCTCCATTGGGGCGGATTCCGTCCTTTGAGATAACATGTCCAAGATACTGCAATCTCTACATGAGAAGATGACACTTCCCAGGCTCCAATTTGAGGTTGTGCTCCCTCAGGGCTTTCAAAATTCTCTCCAAGTTTTCGTTGTGTTCCTTTACTGTTCGACCGAACACAATGACATCGTCCAAATATACGAAGGCTTTGATACCCTTTAAACCATATAAAATTGTGTTCATTAGTTTTTGGAATGTTGCTGGGCTATTCTTAAGTCCCATTGGCATTCTAGTGAATTCAAAATGACCTCTGTGGGTTGAGAATGCCGTCTTAGCGGCATCCCGTGGGTGAATTGGCACCTGATAAAATCCGGATTTCAAATCCAAAGAGGAGAAATAACAACTATCTCCCACATTGTCCAGTATTTCGTCAATTAATGGTATCGGGTATACAAATTGTTTTGTAATCGTGTTTAGAGCACGAAAGTCTACTACGATTCGATACTTTTTATTACCATTAGCGTCTGGTTTCTTTGGCACACAAAGGACCGGGGCATTCCAGGGACTTCTACTAGGTTTTATGATGCCTTGTTTCTCCATTTCTTCGATTTGTTCATCGATTTGAGTCTTTGTTGACTCCGGAAATCGGTATTGTCTCTTGTTGATGGGGATATTAGTTGACGTTTCTATTTCGTGGATAGCTATATTAGTGTGCGTTAGTTTATCGCCGTTTAAAAAGAACACGTCATTATAGTTTTCAACCATGTTTCTGACTGGTTGAAACATTTCTTCTGTTAGATGGCTAAGGTCTAACTCGCTAGCTAAACTTTTCACTCTATCCTGTCCGAGTAAAGGTCTGAAATTAGCATTTTCCATGAAATCGAAATCCTTGCGTAATTCGAGATCAATCTCATTATAGTTTGAATATTCCTCGGTTGTTTTTGACATTAAAAATGTCTTACTCCACTATCTGGGGCTAGGTGTCATTCGAAAATCTAAACTATCTCCCATGTAACGAAACTATGTAAGGTTTGCACGCTTATAACTTCGATATTACTAGATGGATTTTAATCATTCATACACCAACCGATTCAGAAACACCTAACTTAAATATTGGTAATAATTTGATATCTCCCCAATAAAAGTAGACTTTTGGAAAATGGTAAAATTAAAAAGTTCACGAAAAACGGGAAAATTACCATTCGTGAGGCAGATTTCTCAGACACAGCCGTCATAAGAGGGCAGCTTAGTTGCTCAATGAAACACGAAAAGTCATAAATAGAAGCAACGCATGTCCGTTTAAATCAGTTGTTGCTCTTATCCCATACGAGCAACATCGTCTCCGGCAATGCAATAAGCGCTATCGATTTTTGGTAACGTTGGCATTTGCACACACTCGCACCTAAGTGACTAAACCATATACGGTTAGTTTATAAATAGAGGTGACGCGTACCCGTTTGAATCAGTTTTTGTTCTTATGTCGAACGGGTAAGATCATGGCTGCAGCGTCTGGGCACTACAATAAGCGGTAGACGCTATGCATTTTCGGCAGCGGTGGCCGTGTGTGGATTTTTCGGGTACCAGCACGGTGTCACAGAATGATTTGCAAAGTGGGTGGGTGGGGTGGTTTGGATTTAATTCAATACGGTGTGTGCTGCTTAAGAGTGTTGCGTTTGAAAAAAATATATTTATTTTTATGCATGCGTGTGCGTTGTAACTTGTTAATCCATGTTTACGGCGCTTTGTAGCTGCGTAGGGTAAAGAGCCTATTGGTTTTCATGTTTCATATTTCGGTTATATGTTTTTTATCAGTAAGGCATCTGACAACGTGCTTCTGTAGTTATTGCACTGTACAGCAGCGTAGTATTTTATATAGGAGAGTACACTCAGGTTTTTTTACGCGGATTTTGAAATTTACGCGGTTTTCATTAACGCGTTTTTTTTTTTTTTTTTATTTACGCGGTTTTCATTTACATGGCCTGTATCCCCTGCGTGAAAAATCTGAGTGTAATTGCATCGGAAACAATCACATTCCCAGCAGAACTTTTTGTTTTCTAATTTCAAACACTTTTGTTTCGTACTGCACACAACGGAAAATTTTAAAACAGAACTTACCGTCCCAGCAGCAGTTTAAGCGGGTGTTCTTTTTCGATTCAAATTCAAGCCATGTCTTAAGCGTTACTGGACTCAAAATTGTTTTCCCAGTTTATCCAGTCAGAATATCTGTCCTACACTATGTATTTAAAACACAGTTCTAATTGCGTTTTGAAGTATACAACAAATAGAACGGTTGGGTATACTAATTTAAATTTTAAAATAAATCTGTTTTAAATTATGAAACAAACCGCTGTACTGAAGATATAATTATGCCAGTCCTATTACCACATAAAACACCCATATAACATAAAACGCTGCAGAATTGGTTTAATAATACAATGTTTACACTACAGAGTTATAACACGTTTTAATAATTAGCAACAAGAAAAATGTCACCAAGATAGCATAAAAACCCGTTTTAACTGGTAGTGCGAACGTTGCATAACAATGTAATTTATCAAATAATTTCATTTTTCCACCATTAATCGATCAAGAAATACTTAAACTTAAGATTGTTTACTTAAGTTCATTAGTACATTATTGAAAATTTAAATGGAAAATGATATATCATATTTCATGGAGAATCTGTATATTTCCGTTGGCGGGCGTGGGCTTCCTCATCACAGCTCTCAATATGGAACTTTTCTTTTGAATATATTTTCTGGACAGACCAGCCTATATTTACTAGATGGATTAGCCAAATAATGCCAATCACCTAGTGAGATACTTGATTAATTAATAGATTACCGTTAAAAGACCTTCAATAAATTATGTTTTGATGGGGAGGGTATATAGCAAATTGTAACATATGAAAACAGGCGAGTGAACAAGAACGTGAGTCGATATGTGTGATAGATAAAATTCATTTGCACGCTCTTGAAAAAAGCTACATTTTTAATGTCACCGTGGTCGTGTCCTGTACACAACCCTTTAATTTTTTAAACTCATTTTTGTTGTGGGTCCTTCCCGCGGTATTATTGTTTTTAATTGGTGGAATCGTAGCAACAACGTTATGTTCTTTGGTGTAGATCATATATCGTTGTGTGCCAGATGCAACTTCCTCTGCGAATACATCTTCCGCGACGAAAGTCCCATTTTTACCTGGGCCTTCGCTCGGGAAAAAACTGTCCAGCGAGTATAGCTCAAACTTTGGACTAAATTTTATTGGGTCTTGCTGGATTGTTATAGTACCAGCGGCATTATTTATCATAACCACATATTGGTTTATGAAGTCCGCCCCAAAAATCCCTTCTAACATCAAGTCTTCCACCACATCAAATTTGGCTGGAAAGGCTCTTCCTGCTATCCAGAAAGTAATCTCTACCGTACCGTAACTAGTTTTGGGTATATTTGCCACTCCTGTATATCTGATCGTTTCCGATCTATCAATTTTGGATGCACCTATACTTTCAGCTATGCCCTTTCGGATCATGCTACCTCCTGCTCCTGTGTCCAACAGGAAATTTACATCTCCTAGCGGCTCGTTCCTGTTATCTAGTTTTATTCGCGGTAAATTAGTGATGTCCCGCTTCATACGTAACTCTATTCTTTCTGGTGTGTTGCCATGTGCTCTGATTATTCTGACGTTTTTGTTGTTTCTTCTATTGCTTGTTGCGCGCATTCTCTTCGAGGGTGTTCGGGCTGGTCCGTCGAACACCCTACTCCCTAGTTTTTTGATTGCGTGTTCCTATATTCTTGTCGTCCGTTCTGACCGTTTCTGCTATATCTATGGTTCGGGTTATTTGGCCCATTCTGCCTCGAATCTCTATCGTAGTGATAGTTTCTAACTTGGTTCTGTCGACTCCAATTATTGTTTTGACCGTTTCCTCTGTTATCGTTATCACTATTCTGGTTATTCCAACGTCTATTGTTCTCATTATTCTGATTGTCCTGACTATTATTATTATTCCTATTCTGGCCGTTCCATCTAGTATTGTTCCTGTTCTGGTCGTTCCATCTAATATTCCTGTTCCGGTTGTTCTCCGGGAAGTTTTGTCCCCCTTCCCAATTGCTTTTTTGTGGTGGTGAATTATATTGTTGTCTGGATGGTCCAGCGTTCAGTTGCTGTCTATCCCTCCAGTTATTCTGGTCATTTTTATTGGCCCAATTATTTTGTGGTTTGGCGGGTTGGTGTCCTCGCCCCAGTTGGTCGAGGTTACGCAATCTCTGGCTAATACCAACTATTTCCTCGCATTCTGCGTGCTGCTCCTCTAAATTGTCCAGTAATTCCTCCAATTCCATATCTCTATGCCCTTGGGCCATTTGAACCAATTGGTGGTTTCTGAAGCCACCAATGCAGTGCAATCTTAGACTTTTGTCCATTGCCCTGCAATTACCGCTGTCCTCGTTGTAACACTCTAAATCGCCTTTCAACCCTAGGACTCTGATTCTATACTGATGGAATGATTCATTTGGCTCTTGCCTTAGCGTTTCTATTTTTTTCAACAACGCTTCCACCGGCGTGTTGTCCCCAAATTCTCTTATCAGGTTGGATCTAACGTCCGGCCACGTTTCGGCTTTTATCCTGCGGATAGCTGCAGCGGCCTTACCTTTTAACTTCAGAAGCACAACATAAATTAGTTGGTCATGGGCCTCGTCGTGTTGTATTTTCTCGGCGAAGTGCTCGACGTGATAAATAAAGGCATCTAGCTCGTCTTTTGAACCGTTGAAATCCGGTATGCATTGTATCGCTTTTATAATATCTAGCTCTTGTTTGAAACTAAGACTAGCTCTTTCCTCTGACTTTGTTTTCTCGGGCGTTGCTTCCTCTACTAAAATTCGTATTGTGGAGCTGTTCGCTTCAAAGTCTCCTAACTTGGTTTTTCCTTGGGGTGATCTATCCCTGCTAGAGGTTTCCCCTGCGTTTTCAGGTTCTTGAACCCTTGTAGAAGACAACAGTTCCGCTTGAGACTCAATGGAGCTGGCTACCTGTATTTCTTCAATGTTAAGCAAGGTTGCTGCCGTCACTGTTTCATTCGCAGTGTCGACTCGCAAATTCGTTAATGAGATGGAACGCTTATTCTCCTTTTCGAGTAGTCGATGTCTCGTCGGATTCTCTAGTTTTTTGGTTTTCTGACTTCGTGTCTTGGTTACCCTTTCGCCTTCTAGGTTTGATAGCGACGTAGACCGCTTTTTTGCCTCGTCGATTGATCCTATGTTCGTAACCCTTTCTGTTTTCTTCACCACGCGGTTTCTTAATTGGATTACCCTATCTGTCATATCTGCCTGGTAAATGTGACATTTTTAGAATTCATTGTGTATAAATATTTTACTGAAGTCCTGAATTTTATACGGCTTAAGGAAAGGTTTATTATTATTGCTACTTTATTATTTGATCTGTGATAATGTTAGGCGGCATCAGCGGCAAACGTGAAGGAAAACGCTACTTGCTTCGCCTTGGGTTTTCATTTCTATTTATATTCAATAATAAAGACAGGACGCTTCCCCATGAACTTGACCTACGTCAACCGTCTCTGATTCAGGTCCAATTGTACTACCCTTAGTGGTGACAAATTTGGATTTGAATTTCTGTGTCGTTTATATTGGCGGTGACCTTCGATCACAAGTCTACTGCGTATCTCGTACGCTTTTATTTGCTTATTATTTCGTTAAAAGCAAACACAAACACATATAGTGCTGTGTGCATCATATACGCGGCATCAAACCTCTGACCGTGGTTTCGTTTGTTTAGAAAAACAACTGCATTGCTTGCGACGGTTTTCGCCATCGCAATGGGCAAATTAAGTTGGACAGCTACTTTTTGCGTGTCACCTACAATGTGCTGCTCCGGGTCATGATACCCTGGTAGCGCTTTCAGTGGATCTTTAACCAGCGATCCTTATATCCTTAAGGATGGTTGGTATTAATAAAACAAACTGACCTGATAGCTTGGACTCGCCATTTCTATCGGTCTGTTAGTGTTAGTATAAAAAATTTGTCATCGAGTTAGTTTTGTCATCAATCTGAAAGTTAGTGATTATTTGCTTGAATAATTACTTTAACCCCCGTATAGCACCCCTATCCTATTTGTATTGAACTGACACAAGTCTACATCTCGGCGGGCGCACAATTCATGAGCCCCACTGACAGTTCAAATTGTTCCGCTTGTCTCGCTCAAAGCCCGATTTTTGCTAGCCAGATTCCGTGCGGTATGACTCAATTTTATTAGATATTTGGTAAAAAGCGAGAATATTGGATACACACCTAGAAAAAATAGTGTAAATTTACGTCTCCTGACCCTGACATATACGAGCATCAAAAATGACTTAGTCTTACGTTTGATTCTAATTTTACATGACGTTTAATTTCGTAAATCATGTAATTTTACTCCACATATAGCGTTTGTTCTGAATGGTAGGAAGTGTAATTTTATGTCATTGCGCATGTAAAGTATATGTTTCATGCAAAATTAAACGGAACACGGCAATGTTCCATCATTTCGTCAATTACGATTCGTTGAATTGTGTCATGTTTGCAATTACGTCAACGATAAAATTCAGATTTTTTTTTTGGTGTGTAGCTAATTGAAGAAATAAAGTAAAAATGCTTCACTTACCCTGTGCCGTGCAATTCTGTTGCTTCCTCCTTTCCAATTGTGAAAATTCAATTCATTCAATCAACAGTATTTGCATGGTGCGAGAACTTTTTGATTTCAACTTCAGATCACAAGTAACTTCTAAATCTCTTATGAATTGGCTCACTATTTTATCTTCGTTGGTTATGTTAAATTCGCATCACTCGCCACTCCATATTCCGTTAACTAGCGAACTAGTAAAGATACAATTCAAATCAACACAAGATTCACAGATAAATATTCAACGGAGGATCACCTCGTACGCACCGTCTGGTTAACTATCTTTAATAGCTGAAACCGATATAACTACACTTTCACTTTCTCACTGTTAGGCTCCAGCCAGAAATATTCGCGTCCTAGGCCTCAATTTGCCTTTTTGGGCTGTCACCATAATGCAAGGAATAATTTTTCACAGTTTTATTGTAATCCTGAATACTACCGTATCAGCGCCCAAATCACTTTCGCTTCAGCGTAATCTTCGCTCAAAATATTTCTTCTTCTAAATCCCTGATTGGCTGAGTACCGACTAACTTACAGCTCGCGCGGCACCTGCTAGGCGCGCGGACGCTAATTAACTTATTACGACTGACTAACTGAATGACTCCCCGGACGCGGCCGGGCGAGAGCAACTTAAACGACTGACTAACTGAATGACTCCCCGGACGCGACCGGGCGAGAGCAACTTAAACGACTGACTAACTGAATGACTTCCCGGACGCGGCCGGGCGAGAGCAACTTAAACGACTGACCCTTTTCGATTTGACACAAAAGACTTTTATCATGTTATCTGTGTAGACTTTACTCTGAGAGAGTCTCAGACCTAAACAAAACATTCTTTCCACGCTCGCGAGAGTAAAGACCCCGGTGGATGAATCAGTAGTTCATTATGACTCATACTCGGAGGCCTTTACTTTCTATAATAGCGTCGCCGTCTGCTGCTAGCAGCAACAAACTGTGTTTAATTAAACAAAGTGTTTATTCGTTTCCGTAAGCATATGGCTTGGAAAGCGCGAGTGCATCAAAATATCAGCTTAGCTTAAGACTGTAGCTGGTGATGTAACCCAGGAAATTAGCTTCCATGGTGCACCACTTGGAGAAATTTTCCAGGGTTGATGCTGGCCGAAAACTATGGGCGCTGCACGTGATATGTGGTGCCAATATTTCAAACCTTTCTAAAATGGGGAACTAAAGAATGCGAAAGTTTAGCAACTTTGATAACCATTACAGTATCTAGTTATTCAACGCGAAGACGCGACAATTGCCGATGATCGGCAGTTCTATCAACTTCCTAACACTTTGTGATGATGAAATATTGTAACTTACAACTTGTAAAGCAATGCAGCAATGTTGTTTTATCATAATAGTTTTGTCTCTTACTGGCTCGAGCATCTGATGCTTGAGCACTTGCCAATATTCCCATTGTTACAAAGTCTTTCGTTGCAATTTTTAGTTCCAATTCTGGGTGTTCAACATATTGAATGTAAAATGAATTCTAGGCCCACTGAACGAGCAGCCGCTAGTGTCCTAAGACGATTTCGATAGATTTTCAGAGTAGAGTGCAATCAGTGCACTGGCGCTACTGCCGGAAGGTTAAGGAAGGTACCTCACTAATTCATTAATTACTCGGCCTACAATCGATGGAATGCGTATGAATTGGCATCAAGAGCTTTGCTTCGTTGTTGCGAATCAATCTAATAACACAAATGCCCTGAAAACAATGAAATGCTCGTGTTTGAGCTCAACGAACATTCGAATTTAGTGCCCCAATTGTCGCCCAATGCGTTGAACAAAGATGCCAAATAGAAACATGGTGAAAATAAGCTCATTGCCCAAGTTAAAGGTATGGGTAACGGGGCGTTGGGCGGGACAGAACGGTTCGAACGGTACATATTAGAGACAGCAACGCTATGTGCGCGCTAAAATTATAAAGGTGAGGGCGATTGAATCCTAATAACGACCAACAAAAAAAATTCTTTAATGTAATTTTTTTAGGGTAAATAGACAATTTTGTTAACCTAAAGGGTGAATTTTTAGTCGGTTTGGTCCTATCTCTAACCGTTTCTGCAGAATTCCACAAAGGGCGCGCAGTATCTCAAAAGGTGGACAATCAGTGTTTGCCTCTAGTAACGTTAGGAGAAATGTGACTTTTTTAGCCTCACAAAATCATGTTTCCATAAAATCATTTTTACTGACGAATTCTATTTAATAAGCCAATTGTTATTTGGAATATTAATATACGACCTAGACCTGCCATTTCGATGTTGTAGACTAATTATTTTGTGATATGACAATCCGATAAAATTAGAAGTTAAAAAAATGAATACTGGACAAATTCGAAAAATTAGATTACTCAAAGTACAATGTCAGTCAATTAGATCAGTTTGAAAGTATTTGTAATTAATAAACAACTTCGCAAATGCAACAAAAACCTAAATAATATTATAACAGATTTGGTTAACCCAACATTTATTCATACATAGAATCTTGACATCCACATAACATGATCAGCCACTTCGTGACTTTAGTGTTCTCAACAAATTCCTTTGTTGGTATTAGAATTAGCTACAACTTTACTGAATAGAGTAAGTCTCTATTTGAATTTGTTTGGAATCGAAAAAACGTGTTTGGAAATAACGAAAATTTTCCGAACTAACCGCAAAACCAATGGTTTAGACGCTATTAATATAGAGCACAAAAATAACATTTTAAAACTCTACACTGTTTTTTTGTTCACTAACCAACCAAAAGTTTATAATTTCGTTTACCATAAGCATTTTCGAAAAAATATTATTCTGCTTAAAATTTCAGATATAGTAAGTATCTCAGAGCTAATGAGTATTCAATAGAAAATTCAGCCAAACTGCAGCAAGTTTTACTGCCCATGATCGCAAATCATTAAAATTAATAATCCCAAATATATGACAATTATGTGATCATGAGCAGTATATTGCAGGTGAGTAAGTTTGGCGATATCTGTCATTCAACACCAGAAATACAAAGTCTGCGGACCTGGAGCGCATTTTTAATGAAACCCAAAAATGTTTGAACGGAGCATCCAGCGATAATGCTGGGAATGCCATCATAAACCTAAAAGCTCAGAATATAACTCTGTCGAAAATGCAATAAAGCGTGCAACACGCCAGAAATAACAGATATGCCATAACCAGGAACTTTCCCTTATTATTTTATTTAATACTATCGATTCCGCTTACAGGCAGCAAGAAATCAAGAGCCAAAACTAATGCCCTTCAAATCTAGTTGTATATGACGATAACATCTGAACATTAAGGCCACTTATGTTGCTAGTTGCATCAGTCATTTTAAAACAATTTGAAAGAAACCTGTAAATTTTCATTGAATTACATCAGATTCAAAACGTGTCGTTCAAATATATCTAACAAAAAGCATCTTTCAAGTATAACATCGCGATATGAACATTACATTTTCATATCGTAATTAAAAAAAAGAACCGGAAAACCGGTAGTAGGGAATGGGCTCGAACCGGCCAATTACCACCAACCATTTGTTTACTCCGTAGCGCGTTTTCGAACCATACCGTACCAACAGACAGTCACTTGTTTGAAATATAACATACATGAACTTCTTCTGAGTGCCATCAATCATAAGTTTACCGAGTTACGACTAGTAATTTTAGGAGAAATACGAATAAAACCGATCCCCTGCGACTCCATAAATAAATTTTTATTCATTTTATTATTAAAGGTTATTATTTGTACGATTATGTACAGCATTTGAAGACAAATTAAACTTTCATTAGTACGTCAAATGTCACAAAAAAACAAAACAAACGACAGCAATGTTAATCGTCCGGATGTTAGATTTTGCTGGTGGATGTTATGGTTTTAACCAAATTAAAGCTTTTCAAAACGCCATTTTTGAGCACGCATTAAATCTGCCTTTTGTATCATTATTTGTGCGCATTGAAGACGGGTTTGAACCATTTTATATTTTTGTTGGGTTTTGGAATAATGTTCGCTGTTGGGATAAAACCGATACGCTGTTTAGGTGGTTATGTATATTTGTGATCCATTACGAATGACTGGGGAATCTTTGTGATAGTTCAATTCCACTATTATCACACTATACCAAAAGCAGAAATGCACAGGAAGGCTTTTATTATGTGCATTGCTTATCAGTCCCTTTTGAATTAAAAAAAAAATAATTTTTTGTTTTGGTCTCTAGGATTATCCTGGATAAACTTTATCACAGTGAGACGTTGATCTTTTGTATACATCGTTGGGTCGTTGCTGATCAGAATCCCGAAAAGTCAAAACCTGAAGTAGGAAGCTTTACCGCGTGAATAAATTTTAACAGCAAAGAATGTACAACGTATTCAACTCTTCTTATAATATAAAGACATTGAAGATTGCAATGATGTTCGGAAGGATTATTTGGAAACATCCATACCATGAAAAAATCATATAGGATGAAATACTCTTGCTTATAACACTAAACTTTTGCACTCTCTTCACTTTACTACGTAATGAAGCTACAATATGCACATATTTGTATCACACATACTGTTGAGGCAGGATCGTGGTTTCCGGCGAAATTCGTTTTATCGGGTTCACAGACAAGCAACAGACGGAAGCACCACCGAGCCGAACCGACAATCATGAGCGGGAAATAAAAAAAACAGAAGGCTGTACGCACAAGTAACACTTCGGGATACTTTATTATACGATAAAAAACTTTCTAACTTTGTCTACTCAACGGTTTGACTGGGAAAGAGGCAATTTATTTCACTGCTATCGCCTATTTAACCTACGTTACTTTTTAATTCAAATATTTTCTTACATGCTAATTTTATGGCAAGTGAACTGACAGCATTCGGGCTAATCTCCATTGCCGACAGTGTTGAGAACTGTCACATACTTATCTATACATCACACTTACTTTCATTTTGATACACACGTACATATTACATTTTCAACAATAAAGTGTAGCGAAAATTATTTTTATTAAATTAATTTTTTGAGGACCTCACAAAAATAGGTCTTGCCAAGAACCTTCCAAATAAGTATTCTACACAAAAAATATAATTTTATTGGTATTGTGACAACTCAGAAAAAAAGTATCTAAAGCTTTTGGTGTCGGTTTTAATCATACTTCTCCTACAGGTTAAACCATTTTAAATTTTATTAGCGAGAAAATTACTATGAGCTGTTGTTCCTTTGTCATAATAATAATTTTATAATGAGAGGTTGGTTAACTTGATTGCAATATCAGCCAGGGTATTCAGATAAATTCAATTTTCTTGAACGATATAGACACTGTAGGTATACAAAATAACTTTTGAACCAGAAGTCGTTGTATTACGTAACGATCTAGCTTACTCCCCCTCCCTCTATGTCACAACTTGTCGTACCCCCTCCCCCCTAAAAGCGTTACGTAATTTATGAATCGTCCCTAAAGAACTGTATTCTTCGTTCCTTAGAGCGTTGCAGTAGTTCTGTCACAGAACTTCTGTGTAAGGGTTGGAGATTGGAGATAAAAAGAGGCATGAGTTCTCGCTCCTCCGAGTTTTGTTAATATTTTTTTCATCATTATATGTCAAACATAAAATTTCAGAAACAAATAATGTACCGTTAGTAGCACAGCTGGCTGGCTGGCTTGATTGCAGAGGGGAAGGAGCTATCTGGCCCGGAACTTCATTCTCATTCAATAGTTCGGTTATGGCTTGACGTCGCAGGCAAATAACCCTTACGTATGTGTTGGTGACCATACTGACATAAAAATAAATTCGCGTTAAACAATTACCAAGACTTGAACCGACAATCATTGTCTCACCAAGAGACCCCTTTACTAACTGAGGTATAGCGATACATAACAGCGTCTTCGCAAAGTAGCATACATAAGTTTCGCTTGAGCGTGAACGATTCAAGCGTATTGAGCTGCTGCCCATGCATGGCATGGGTATGGGACATTGCAAGGTGACGTCATATGAGAAAAAATGCTCGAAGATATGACACGCTCAGAGAGCTTGTTTACATATTGTTAAAATTTAAAAGCAATTTCTTGCACTGAATCGGAATCAAAAATTTTCGAAGTCCATGTAAACAAGCTCGCTGAGCTGTCATTTTTTCGAGCATTTTTACTCATACGACGTTATCTTGCAATGTCCTATACCCACGCATGCACGAGCAGGAGCTCAATGCGCTTGGATCGTTCACGTTCAAGCGAAACTTATGTATGCCACTTTGCCATCACGCTGTTATGCATCGCGTTAGCTCAGTTAGTAAAGGGGTCTCTTCGATGAGACAATGATTGTCGGTTCAAGTCCTGGGGAAATATTTAACGCGAATTTCTTTTTATGTCAGTATTTATGTCAGGTCACCAACACATACGCAAGAGTAATTTGCCTGCGGCTTTAAGCCATACCGAACTGTTATGAGAAATAAGTTCTTGGTCAGAGAGCTCCTTTCCCTCTGAAATCAAGCCAGCCAGCTAGCCGGTGCTACTAACGGTACGTTAGTTGTTTCTGAAATTTCATGTTTGACTATACTTATACAGCTGATGAAAAAAAATAATAAAACTCCGAAGCTCATGCCTCTTTGTATCTCTAAGCTCAAACCTTTACACAGAACTACTGCAACGCTCTAAGGAGCGAAGAAAAAAGTCGTTTGAACAAACATGACATGCCCGGCGCATGTGCACTAGACTGCCCAGAAAAATAATGAATTTTTGAAAACTCAATCGGCCTACCCCTGAGTCGATTCCTAGTCCCACCATGAGTACTTGCTCCAAATTTGAAGCAAATCGGACAAGTCTAGCTACCGGACCAACGTGCTTGAAGTTTGTATGGGATTTTTCGACAATTTACATGGAGAAAACCCTCTTGCTCACATTTTCGCCACTAGGTGGCACTGTATACATCAGATTATCGCCAAAAGTGAAACTTAAGAAGATAATTTTATTATCTACAACTTTGTTGAAGACTGCAAAACGATCCGACTCCAATAGGAAAAGTTATTAAACTTTTAACGAAGTGGTGTCTGAGTCAGTTTTGCATGGGGCCTAGCAGTGCATGATCGAGATGTTTGGAAGAATTACTGCAATATTCTTGTTCTACAACTTTGTAGAATACACCTAATTTCTATCTCTTTTCGTTGAAAAGTTAGTGTTGGCGCCATCTATGCGGTCAGATGTGGAACTACAATTTTCTAACCAAAACATAACTCGTATTATGTACTATAATTCTTCCGAACATATTATTCAGCTAAATCCAATCATTATTCCATAAAAATGTTTAGTTTGTTAGAACCTAGTACTGATACACTACCATGCACTGGCTCCATGCAAAACTGACTCAGACAGCACCTCGTTAAAAGTTTAATAACTTTTCCTATTGGAGTCGGATCGCTTTACAGTCTTCAACAAATTTGTAGATAATAAAATTATCTTCTTAAGTTTCACTTTTGGTGATAATCTTATGTATACAGTGCCACCTAGCGGCGAAAATGTGAGCAAGTGAGTTTTCTCCATGTAAATTGTTGAAAAATTCCATACAAACTTCAAGCACGTTGGTCCGGTAGCTAGACTTGTTCGATTTGGCTCAAATTTGAAGCAGACACTCCTGGTGGGACTAGGAGTCGGCTCAGGGGTGGGCCGATGGGGGTCATTTTTTTCTGTCACTCTAATGTGCACCGTATTGGCAAAAAAAACAGGTGGTTCGCTGAAGTGTTCCAATCACGTTTTTGTTTGGAAATTTAAAGCCAATATTATTTATAATCTAGAGAATTCGTTGTGGTGTTTCTGACATTGTGCCCACCAAGTCCGCTCCCGTATTTTTCGCGTTTGCACGCACGATTAAATTAACTACGTTTGATATATGGTATACTCCAATAATTATTAACAAGTTCGTCCTATACGCTGGAATTTTTATTGAGAGATTCACTGAAACGTACACGCCGCACCAACTGCTTCTTAAATGCCGCTGTAAGGTTGCCAGTAAGCTTTTGATGTAAATAGCAATTGTATTTACTATTTGCGTTTGAAATTTAGTATGTAGCGGTAGTAATAAGCCTCCCATTTTGGTTTAAACGCAAGGACAATTTTTAAAACAGAATTTGATTGATTAGTTTAACTCATTTAACCAATTTTATCAATTCTGTAATCTAAAAAGGACTTTTGAATTCAGAATGAACGTGGTGAATTTTGCACCAATTGCACCTGGTATAATCAGCCTGCACAAAACGTTGCATAACGCAGTGCTGTTTTCTGGAACAATATGTGTTATCCTTTAGCCCTTCTTCTTTTGTGGCACAGTTTAGTCCATATTTATTTAGCCCTTCGTTATGCTAAGCGCGGCGTATCATGGAGCGCGGCCGTTCCTTTCAATCTGGAAAGGCCGCGTAAAATTTTGGGGAAATGCGCTAATAATTAGGATGCAAATAATAAAATAATAATGCAAATAATCTTTTATGCTTATAAAAGTTATTCATCTTTGTATGCAAAACCCTTCGTTCATAATTTACGAAATATTTCTGAATAAATCAATCGTGCGAATGCTTTGTGCACGAATACATTTTCACTGGATACATTTCAATATAAATGCCGTAGCTTCGTCAGTTTTCACTATTTTCACATATATAATTTTTACTGTGTTGACGGTGTAATCAATTAGTTTTTATGTCTGATCACAAATCGACATATTTTTATGTGTAATATCTGGTTGTGCAAAAATATTTTTAATTTATGTAGAGTGAGAAAGTGGGTCCACAACAATAAATAACAAGTGCTGTTAATCTGTGGTTCGGAAAAGGAGATATTTGTAAAATTTCAGACTCCATAATCGCTGCTAAGTGTCTGTTTTGTGATCATTTTTTCCCGGGCCAAATGCCCGTGGATACGAACGCAGAAGAAAAAGAGCCCGGCAGCTCTAGCCAGCCGTGTGCTCAGTGCGCTACGCCTATTATAGATGGTCATGCAAGTGTTGAATGCTTCGGTCGATGTAAATTATCGATCCATGTACGTTGCCTACCCGGGGCGACGGAAGAAGAAATAGTGCTATTGCAGAAGATCCACAATGCCGTGTTCGTGTGCGATGCGTGTCTAGCGTTGAATGAGTTCGAGGATAGGCACAGTGAAAAACGACTAGATGAAATTGCCAAAAAATTAGATGATCTCGCGGGTGTTATGGAAATGGCAAAAAATTTCAAACAAACAGTGAAAAAGATAGTATGTGAAGAAATAGTGCGAATTAATAAACGGTCTACTGACGCTGGTGGAGATAAGGATGAGCTGCCTCGACGTATACTTACGCGATCATCTGCCAAGCGGAGGAAAGTGGATGAGTGTGAAAACCACAACGACGAAACGCCAAAAACAAGCTTTGCGGATGCGGTGAAAGGTCGAACCGACAACAAAACTCTAGAACAAATCAAGAGAAAGGATTCCATTCAAAAGCCCGACCCAGTAGTCATCATAAGACCAAAAGAAGGCATACAGGTTGACGATGCGCGTGCTGAGCTGCGAAGGAAAGTGGATGCTCGAAGTGTGAATGTAAAACGAGTGACTAACGGCAAGAATGGTGAGGTTATAATTGCGCTGAAAGATGATGAAAGTGTTGAGCTGTTGAAGAAACACGTAGAGCAAAACATGGACGGCAAATACGATGTCAGTGTCAGGGAGAATTTACGACCTACTATCAAACTAGTCGGCATGAGTGATGTACTGGATGAAAATGAGCTGAGAGACACATTAGTGAGCCAAAACGACGTCTTTGAAAACCTGACGCACTTCAAGCTTCGAAAAGCATACCGCAATGAGAAATTTCAGTTCAACAACTGCAGCGCTATCATTGAACTCGATGCTAAAACGTTCACAGCGGTCATGCAGAAAGGAAAACTTAATTGCGGGTGGGACCGATGCAGAGTGCTTGATGAACTGCAGGTGACAAGATGCTTTAAATGTTGCGGATACAACCACAAGAGCAATGAATGCAAAGCAGAAACTTCAAAGTGCCCAATCTGCAGTGAAAACCACCCCGTGAAAGAATGCAAATCCAAGACGCAGAAATGTGCAAACTGTGAAAATCTCAACATTAAGAGAAAGCTTACCATTGACACAAATCACGCTGCTTGGAGTGTCCTTTGCCCGGTTTACACTAAAGTAGCAATCATTATACAGTTCAAAAGATCGTACCATCAACAACGTTCATCTGCTTCCCACGGAACTTGCCCGTCATGGCAGCGGCCTTCTCCGGTCAGATCCACAATTGCAGCATGCCGATGGGTGCAATCAGACCGATTCCATCAACGACGTACTTTTGGTTTCTACGGAACTTGAATGTTATGACAGCGACCTTTCCCGGTCAGGTAAAGCTAAGGAGGGTATATGTCCTCCCGAAGCTACTCAAGATACTGCGCACCTTAAACTAGATCCACAATTGCAGCATGCCGATGGGTGCAATCAGCCAGATTCCATCAACGACGTTCTTTTGGTTTCTACGGAACTTGTATGTTATGGCAGCGACCTTTGCCGGTCAGGTAAAGCTAAGGAGGGTATATGTCCTCCCGAAGCTACTCAAGATACTGCGCACCTTAAACTAGATCCACAATTGCAGCATTCCGACGGGTACAATCAGCCAGATTCCATCAACGACGTTCTTTTGGTTTCTACGGAACTTGTATGTTATGGCAGCGACCTTTCCCGGTCAGGTAAAGCTAAGGAGGGTATATGTCCTCCCGAAGCTACTCAAGATACTGCGCACCTTAAACTAGATCCACAATTGCAGCATTCCGACGGGTGCAATCAGCCAGATTCCATCAACGACGTTCTGCTCTCCACGGAACTTTTATGTTATGGTAGCCAACTTTCCCTGTCAGGTAAATACAATGAATGTATATGTTCTTCCGAAGTAGGACATACAGATGCTGCTCCCGCTGAAAACCCATCCCCATTACAGGTGGACGTCATCGCCGCTCATCTTTCTACCGCTCAACCGTCAGGACATTACTTGCAGGAACATCTTAGTATCTACTATCAGAACGTGAGAGGACTACGCACCAAAATTGACGAGTTGTTCATAGCTGTTTCAGACGCCGAATATGATGTTATTGTTTTAACCGAAACGTGGCTGAATGATCAAATCAATTCACTCCAGTTATTCGGCTCAAAGTACACGGCTTACCGTAACGATCGCGATCCAAACAGTACAGGGAAAAAACGCGGTGGCGGTGTGCTTATCGCAGTGTCCAACCGGCTCTCGTCTAAACAAAAAAATGCTAGAACCGATCTCGAACAACTATGGGTAGATATTCGCGGTCGCGATACTAATATTTGTGTTGGCGTAGTGTATATTCCCCCCGACTCCGCATGTGATAGTGATATTATTCAGAAGCACATAGACTCAGCACTTGACATCGCAACTTCCATTCAACCCAACACGGCTCATCTACTGTTTGGTGATTATAATCAATCTGGACTTCTATGGAAAAGTACCTCCTCCGGCTATGCCTTCCCAGACCCTTCTGAATTAACCTTCTCTAGAGCGAGTATTGCCTTACTGGACGGAATGTCTGTATTGAACATGCTGCAAATGTGTACAGTAAATAACAGGCGAGATCGAACCCTGGACCTCCTTTTCGTAAATGAAGAAGCTTCTATTAACTGTACCGTTTCAGAAGCCCTTGAGCCGTTAGTTGCTTGTGACGCACACCGTCCTCCTCTTCTAGTAATGCAGATCTGTCCCCAGTTAGTTGTTTATGACGAAATGCTAGATGTCAGGGAGTTCAATTTTTCAAAAACTGATTTCAATAGGCTCCACAACTCACTGCAGGCAATCGATTGGGAGACTTTGCCAAAATTCTGCGATCGATGTGGATGTTGCCGTAGAAAAATTTTCACTGGTCCTAAAACAACTTTTCAAATTACATGTTCCCGCACCACGTCCACGACCAAAACCAGCGTGGTCCAATCGTCAATTACGTAAACTGAAAAGACTGCGAGCAGCTGCACTTCGGCATTACACCAGCCGACGAAACCCCCTCACAAAACGAGAGTTTATTGAAGCCAGCAACAGTTACAAGGCATATAATCGCTTTCTCTATTCAAGACACGTCGCGCAAACCCAATCGAACCTGAAACAAAATCCAAAGCAGTTTTGGTCTTTCGTTAACGGGAAACGTAAAGAAAATGGGCTTCCTTCCAGTATGTTCCTTGCAAATGAAACATCAAGTACCCCAAGCGGCATCTGTGACCTATTTGCGCAGAATTTCTCAAGTGTGTTTAAAAAAGTCTCGGCCAACTCCACTCAGATGGAATATAGTCTTCAGGATGTCCCTCATGATGTAATTAATTTAGGCATTATTCAATTTACTGACGAAGATATTCTAACTGCTATGAGAAAGCTAAAGTCTTCAACATCGGCAGGACCAGATGGTATTCCTTCCATTATAATCAAAAGATGCGCAAGCGCATTATGTACGCCTTTAAGACTAATTTTTAACCAATCGCTGTCGCAATCAACGTTCCCCGTCTGTTGGAAAAAATCAGTTATGTTTCCGGTTTTTAAAAAAGGTGATAAGCAAAATGTTGCGAACTATCGTGGCATAACTTCACTCTGCGCTGGCTCAAAGTTATTTGAAATATTAGTAGGAAATGTGCTGTTTCGCGAGACCAGAGCATATATATCGAAGGACCAACATGGCTTTTTTCCTGGTAGATCGACAACTACTAATCTAGCCCAATTCACTTCACTCTGTATTAAAAATATTGAACTTGGATCTCAGGTCGATACTGTATACACGGATCTCAAGGCTGCATTCGATCGTGTAGATCACACTCTTCTACTGGCAAAGATGAAGCGGCTGGGCGCTTCGGATTATTTTATAGGGTGGCTTAAATCATATCTCGTAAATCGTTCTCTGTGTGTAAAATTAGGAAATAACGAGTCATACAGTTTCATCAACTTGTCGGGAGTGCCTCAAGGGAGCAATCTAGGACCGTTGCTTTTCTCGTTGTTTTTCAATGACGTTTGTTTTGTTATACATCCTGGGTGTAGACTTATATGTGCCGATGATCTCAAACTATTTCTTATTGTGCGGTCAATAGAAGATTGCAAGGAACTACAGAAACACTTAGATGCTTTTTGTTGTTGGTGTAATCGCAACTTTCTGGCTCTCAGCGTGTCCAAATGCTCCATAATACCTTTTACACGTAGAAAAAATCCAATACTGTGGAACTACACCATTTCCGGGGAATCGCTAGAGAGAATGACAGTTGTCAGAGACCTCGGTGTACTTCTGGACTCACAACTGACATTCAGAAATCATTACTCTCATGTTACAGCACAGGCAAATAGAAATCTCGGTTTCATTATAAGAATCGCCAAAGAGTTCACTGATCCATATTGTTTGCGGGCACTCTATTTTTCACTTGTGCGATCTGTCTTGGAAGCTTCAGCACCCATTTGGTGTCCTTACACAAGCATTTGGATCAACCGAATAGAAGCAGTGCAGGCAAGATTCCTCCGTTTTGCTCTTAGAACTCTGCCGTGGCGTAACCCAACAGAGCTACCACCGTACATCGATCGCTGTCGTCTGCTCGATATGGAAACCCTAGCCAAAAGGCGGAACACATTTAGAGCAGTATTTGTTGGGAAGATATTAACTGGCCAAATAGATGCTCCAGATATCCTCTCACAAATAAATGTCAATGTGCCCCCGAGAAGTCTCAGATCGCATAACTTTTTAAGACTCGAGTTTCAACGCACCGAGTACGGTCAAAACGAACCCATTAGGGCGATGTGTAATGTTTTTAATAGTGTTTATGGCCATTTTGACTTTTCTGTATCTTGTGATGTTTTCAAAAATAGACTAAGAAGGTTGACTTAGATTTTAAGATTCATTTTTTGTAATATTTGTATTTTTTATTTATGTAATGCTGTGTACTATGTTATTATATTTTATTGTAGTGTGAATCCATTGTAATCAGGTGTGAATATATGAAAAGATAATGGGTTTTTACGCCCATTTGAGGATTGCTTCTGAAGTATATCCTGAAATGGGCTTTTCCCATTCAACTACATTTCATGTAGACCAACATAGGTCAGATGAAAAACAAGAATAAATAAATAAATAAATAAATAAATAAATATATGTTTAACAAACATATGACTAGTAGGGTGGCACAAATTTTCATATTCAGAGAAAATGATCTAGAACTACGATCATCATTAACTAAATGCAAAATTTTGATTTGATATGCTGCATTACATTTTGGCACCAATGGTTTAAAGTTTGTAAATGATTTAACGTGGATAAACAATCAACAATATTTAAATTCGTGTAGACAGTTTCCTATGTGTTCTAAAAAAATGTACAATGCTAACTCCGGCAGATACTAGTACAGTGTACAACTTTTCCAAGAAAAGTAATAGGCTACGACTTCTGGTTCAAAAGTTATTCTGTATACCTACAGTGTCTATATCGTTCAAGAAAATTGAATTTATCTGAATACCGTGGCTGATATTGCAATCAAGTTAACCAACCTCTCATTATAAAATTATTATTATGACAGAGGAACAACATCTCACAGTAATTTTCTCGCTAATAAAATTTAAAATGGTTTAACCTGTAGGAGAAGTATGATTAAAACCGACACCAAAAGCTTTAGATAGCTTTTTTCTGAGTTGTCACAAAACCAATAAAATTATATTTTTTGTGTAGAATACTTGTTTGGAAGGTTCTTAGCAAGACCTTTTTTTTTGAGGTCCTCAAAAATTAATTTAATAAAAAATAATTTTCGCTATACTTTATCATTGAAAATGTAGTATGTACGTGTGTTCAAATATGTGCATATTGTAACTTCATCACGTAGTAAAAGGAAGAGAGTGCAAAAGTTTAGTGTTATAAGCAAGAGTATTTCATCCTATATGATTTTTTCGTGGTATGGATGTTTTCAAATAATCCTTCCGAACATCATTGCAACCTTCATAAGATATTTTGGCTGAAAGTTGAATGAATAGCGCGCAGGTCGCAGGCAGAATGACAGATAAAATTTCGTGCCGTGCCGTTGGACCATTGATCAGCTAAAAAACATCTGAACGCCAAAATCTCATGACAAATTTGCTTTGACAATCTATTTATTAATCTTTTACACTACTACCGTCTTCTTTGGAGAATTTTTGACATTTGTCAGTTGGCAGGGATGCATGAAGCACAGCAAGGGAGCCTACCACGAGCTGAGTGGCCGCTTTGAACGAATCAAAAGCAATAAGCACTGACACCGCTCGTGCTAGGTAACCTTCGTGCTCGAGCTGTAGGATTCGAAGAGCTAGTACAACGAGTTAGCACGATAAGCTAGCTCGGTAAGCTGGCACGAGCAAGCTCGATGAGCTAGCTCAGTGAGTTAGCACGAGTTAACTCAATGAGCTGGCACGGTAAGCTTGTCCGATGAGCTAGAACGGTGCTCTAGTGTAAGCTAAAGAACGAAAAAATAGGACAAAGCAAGAAATATGCGTTGGTGAATGTGCGACAGGTAGCTGAAAAAATGATGCAGGCATCATTACTCACACTAACGCGTCGTTTTTTATTCTGATTTGCTATAGCTGAGCTATAGCTCCGTACAGCGTGCTAGCTATCACCGTGCTAGCGAGAGCTCTCGCTCGTAGGTGCTCGTGATACTTGCTAACTCTAGCTCATCGGAAACCAGCGCAAGCACTAGCTCAATGAATTTAGCTGTGACACATTATGAGTCAGTGCACAGCAATAGGACACGGAGCAGCACCGTTCTTGTGCATGCCTGTCAGTTGGTCCAACTAGCGAATCAAATTCGTTAGTTGGACATAGGCTGTTGCCCAACCAGCGAATCACGACTGTACATTCCTCATTCATGACTATCATACAACCCGTGCAAAAACGGCTTTCGTTGATAATGGTTTGCCTCAAGGCGAGATGGATGTCGCAATAAAATCCTCCCCGACTTAAAATGAACCCACCCTCCGCAACCGGGCCATTTGTAAACTTTTCCGGACCGAAGACAAGAAATGTTTGAATCTATTGCAGATTTTTCGAGTTCTGATGAAGCAATATTCGGCAGTTACAGAAACATTAATAATTAGCTCTGATAAGCTTCTGGTGGATAAAAGTAATTTGAAGCACGCAAATTATATTGCTGGCTACGGGCCTTTTGCAAAGGAGTATAGTGTATATGTACCATCTAATCGGGTTGAATGTGACGCGTTCGTCCTCGTGTTAGCTGTTTTAACCCTTTATAAGATAGTGGCAACTATATCGCCACCTTTTCTTTTCCTGCATAGACAATACAATTAACTCGATTTTGAATAAAATACTCTACACCCTATAAGTTGGTGATCAAAATTTGTAAAAACAAGTTTTTTTTATCCGAAAACGCCGTTCTTGAGTTGCAAAAATTACAAAGATCAAAATAAAATGAATCTAAATAGGTGGCAATATAGTTGTCACCGCCCGTTAAAAAATGTCAGTCTTCCTATTGTTTGATGTACTTCAAACGAGATCGGTGCGAATATAAAGAACAATCGATCTGGATCAGGAATTCACAGATAAGCGAAGGTGGTTTATTGCTTATTACCTGATTAACAATAAATCACCCCTGGATTTTGAGAAGAAATTGAAAAATGAGACCACAGATTACAAACGTACAGTCCACAACGAAAGTTATTTAAAAACTAGTGTAAAGTTTCAAATCGATGTAAATTGAGAATTAATAACATAGAGGCAGGCCCGTGCGCAAAGGAGCGAAGTAAGGAGGGGGGGGGCTCAAACCCAATCCAATGAAGGCCTTGAATTACTTTTGAAATGTTTCTCTTCAGGAAATAATTCGGTTAACGAGCTTGCAACATCATCTATGGATGAAACACAACAAACGAACAACACGAAGTCAGAAACAATCGGGATAAGTTCATCCAGAAAAATACTACCGCCTGTGGTCTGTCCTAGTGCCTGTGAGCTAAATGGTTTACGAAAACTGGAATCGGTATCGGCAAAAATTCCTATTCCTATGAGAGTACCCCGCTCAGCACCAGCTAAATAGGATAATTCGAAACGACTAGCGCCAAGAAAGGTAGCTGTAAAGACATGTCGGTCATTAAGGTCAGCACCTCTGGATCGTTTCGCGTCTCGGCAGGTGACGATATTTACAGGAGACATCAGCAAGTTAGATATGCCGCGAAAGTTGAACAGCAAGCAAAAAACAACAGCAATGGGAAATCTACGAACAATTAACACAAAATAAAAAGAGTAAACACACAATCCCTACTAAGGTAATACCTAACGGTGACTGCGTAAGTTGAATGCTGGTAGGAACAAGAGGTTTGGGTTTAGTCGGTAAGCTTATTACAAATCACTGCAGTAATCCGCACTGCCACGAGCCACAGTCAACGCTGTCTGTTCAAGATTCCTTCTCGATAACAGACATTGTCCCAATTTGTTGAGCTGAGTCGATTGATACCAAAGAATAGGCCCTCCAGACCTGAGAAAAGATCTACAAAGTTTGAGGGTTGATATGCCCTTCTTTTGTAAGAAACTAATAAAACCAACCCCCTTAAAAATGTCCTGAGCACTGGCCTGCACGGAGGTGGAGGTAAAAACAGTGAATCTAAAATAACAAAAATGGTTACATAAAAACGGGCATAACGGTAGCTAGCTTAAGCTTTCGTTTGGATATCTTCCTATACTATCCTTAAGAAATAGAGTTTCATAAAATGTGTTTACCGGGCGGTGGCAACTATATTGCCACCTCTTTCAAAACAGTTTTTATTACGAAATAAATGTCGATTCTAAACTAAGTGTTTTCATTAATATAACATTCATTATTAGCCCCAAACTCTCGGCCTTATCAAGGGTTACAGACCCCATGCTTCAGTCAGAGAAGATACAGGATGTTTGCATTCAACATCAGTCGCAGCTGACGGGAATACGTCATACGTCAACTTAGACTCTTATCGGGTGACCTTCGCCGGTTTTGTTCTACCTAACTACCTCCTCTTTGACAATGATCTACCTGTACGCCTTCTTGTGCCACGGGTCATGAAATGCAAAAATTGTAAACAATCAGGACACACAGCCTCCCATTGTAGCCATAAGGTTCGTTGTGGGAAATGCGATGAGAATCATGTGGATGACTCCTGGGGGAGGGATGTTGAAAAGTATCTTTACAGTGGGGGAAATCAACATAATCTCCAGAAATGATGATACAGTGCGGAGAGAAACTGAAGAGTCC
The DNA here is from genome assembly GCF_030247195.1 of Topomyia yanbarensis. Lineage (NCBI taxonomy): Eukaryota > Metazoa > Arthropoda > Insecta > Diptera > Culicidae > Topomyia > Topomyia yanbarensis. Next base: position 231,528,623 of record NC_080671.1, read on the forward strand.
CCTTCAGGGACGCTCTAAGGGATCTTTCGCAGAAATGCTGCTTTAAATAGCTAAGCCACAAGTCTCTACAAAAATCTATACTGACTGGTCTACTGACGATGGCGACTCTGATGAACACAAGGAGGGAACATCTTCTGCTGCGCCTAGAAGCAATAGAAAAAGGAAGAACTTTTTCTCTCCTAAGATTCGTTGTAATGTTCAGAAGGTGTCCCTCCAATGTCCTCCAATAAATAACAGTACTTTCTGGTGCAAAACCGAAGCAAACAGCTCCTGGTCTCCGAAACCTGAGCTCAGAAAAGAAGTTCCCAGCACTGTGGGCCGTATTGTTACAGAACATTTCTGACCCTCTTAAAAGCATCCTGGTAAGCTTTCTCACTGCAATAAAAACATTCTTAATGCAGTTGACTGCAAAATAGCCCCTCCTTTCAGCGATTGTATCCTTCGATTGCTAACTCGAACGAGGTCACGGATTTGATCACTGTTTAACAGTAGCATTGCAAAAACATTATACTGAAACTCGATCCTTTTAAAATTTATTATGCGAAACAAGACTTACTCAGAAATAGATTTTAATTTTATTTGCTTGGATCGAGAACACTCTTACGGAAGAGTACTTTTGGGGATCAAAAAGTGCTATTTTTTCAATAGAATTAACCTTCCCTCGACACCAGGCATTAAAGATCTTGCGACATTGCAGAACTCTTCCCCGCACCGAAGTTAGGTTTAGTTGATTTAAACTCCCACGGCATAGCATGGGATTGCTTTCATGATAATGATAATCGAAATCTACCTCACTCCAAAAACTTTGTGATAACTTCAAGATGACCATTTTGAACACCGGTGAAATGACACGGATCCCTGCTCCCCCAGCGCGCCCAAGCTCCTTAGACTTGTCCCTCTGCTCGACTCGGTTAGATTGCATGTGGAAGGTAATTCCTGATCGACACGGCAGCGATCCTCTGCCAATCTTTATCACTATTACTAACGGCTTAAGGCCAACGAGTACAATAAATATTTCGTTTGACCTCAAACCAAATAGTGATTGGAAGATCTAAGCATCCTCGGCATCCGGTAAACTCGAGTCCATGCAAGACCTTCCTCCGGAGGAAGAGTACGACTTCTTGGGTGGTTTTATTCTCGACACCGTTATTCAAGCTCAGAAAACGTGTACCAAACGCGAACTCTCGTGGAAGGTCTCCCAACCCGTGGTGGGACAAAAAGTGCTGAAACGTGTACGCGAAGAAGGCCACCGGCGTACAAGATCAACCGGAATGGCGGGTTACCTGAGCCAATGAATTTTTTTATGAGAGCCAACAAACGCTTACTGTCGCTGATTCATTGACGGATTAATGAGAGAAACCGAACCTGAAAGAGTACTAACGAGAGAGTAGAATATTCAAACCGTTGGATATTCGATTTCGCCAAAAAGGTTTGTACGGATTCCGCCCCGGTACAGAAGATCTACCGCGCCGCTTCCCCCCGCGGACGATAATGTAACAATAAAGCCCCAGGACCAGACAGAATCAAATTTTACTTGTTAAAGAATCTGCCAAGAGACGTTTGTTGAATTAATTTAATATGTTTCTTAAGAGTAACCTTGTCCCTCATGGCTGGAGGCAAGTGAAGGTCCACGCCATCAAATAAAAAAAAACAAGAAAAACAGCCTCCAATCACAACTCGTATGGACGGATTGAAATGCTCTCTTCTATTCGGAAGTTGTTCGAGAAAATGGTCCTATTCTGTCTCGACAATTGGATCGAAGCAAATAACTTACTGTCAGGTACACAATTTGGCTTTCGCAAAGGCAAAGAGACGAACGATTGCCTTGCGTTGCTCTCAACAGGAATTCAAATGGCAAATGCTAACAAAGAGCAGATGGCATCAGTTTTCTTTATGAATCAGGGGGCTGTTGTCTGAAAAACATATGTATTTTTCGCAAAGTTATTTGTCGACATCGAGAATTAGCTACGTGGGCCTTCCCCAGGGCTCATGTCTAAGCCCCCTTCTCTACAATTTTTAAGTGAATGACATTGAGAAATGTCTTGTCAATTCCGTCACGCTAGAGTAGCTTGCAGATGACGGTGTGGTCTCTATTACAGATCCCAAAGCTGTCGATTTGCAAGGACCATTGCAAGATGACAATTTGCCTACTTGGGCCCTCCAGCTGGGTATTCTCCCAGGAAAAAACTGAGCCAATCGCACAAACATGCGCCGAGCATTCTTCCACCAGATCTCAACTATTAAATTACCTTCAGGCCAGAGTAAGGTCATCCAATGTCCCGATGCGGTACCTACTGGCAAACCGCGATCTCCTCTATAAGTCCCTCTTATGTACCTTCCTGAAAACCATCAATATATAAATTTACCTGCCCCTTTTATTTTTCTTATCTTTCTCAGAAGTGTCCTCTTCCACATATGTCGTACATCCTTGATGGTTTGATGCAAGTGACACGAAACATCTCTGTCGAAAATGTTAACAAGCGCGGAAGTTGCAGCACAAACATCACACGCGCAACTCGATATGTTGCCGGTCGTCATCTGACGAACACCGCCCGAGTCTGTAATCGATGCCGTTGATCTCCCGTTAACTTGAACCCCTATCTCTAATACCAAGGAATTATTCCCCCTCTCCATATGAGTTTTTTAGAATTTATAATAAAAGCAACGTTCGATTTTTAAAATAACAAAATGAAATTATTTAGCTCATGCACTAAAAAATCAAAAAGTTTTCACCTTCATCATTAAGGGGTTATATACAAAGTTGTAACTCAAAAAATCGAATAAAAATTATTGAATATTCTGAAAGTAAACACTTTTGAAAATATCTGTGCGAAATTTTATCCAGGTCGGAGAACTAGATTTCAAACTATAGCCGATTCGCAGCGCGCTGGTTCTTTCGCGAATGAAGTGAACACAAACATTTAAACGTAATTATCTCGGAACGAAGTTTTTGGAAAAGTACCGTTGCGATGAACGTGATATCGCAAAAACTACTCATCCGATTTTCATATTGTTTGTATTTACACGTGTGCTTGAACGGTTGCTTTTTCATGCAAAAATTATCAATTCTTTAGAATGAATTTTTGTTTAAAACTCCATTTTTTGATCAAACATAATTTTTTTAAGGAAATTCTTTTTTATTAGGAAACTGCTTCGTTCAAGTTTACCACAATACATTTTTCTTAAATAATCAGTTTACTTTTTTGATTTCAGGTGAGCGGTTCGGCTTGGAGACCGTTCATTGCAAACCTCTACCAAAAATACGCTTCGGGGATGGGCCAGAACTCCGCCAATCTTGATTTATTTTTAATTCAGCTTGTTTTTTCGAACTTCGATAGTACTACCAACGAAGTGTCTTTCGCTTTTTCGAATAAAATTTGCATAAAGCACTTTAAAAAATCACGAACTTAGCTCACTTTACGCCACAACATTGTATCTAACCCCTTAATTGAGGTATATTTCAGTCCCTAGGGTGGCTCAGCTTGTTGAACAAAGCCTATGTCAAGGGTTAACATATTATGTACTAGAATACCGCCTAAATACCTCAACAGTAACAGTTCCATGGGGTTCGTTTAGGGCGTATGTTTAAAAACAGGGTCGAATAGAAGCATGCGACTTCGACGTTTCACTTAAACACATGCAATTCAAGCAATACTGATCACTAGAGGGATGGTGAGGCAACACGCACATTCGTTGTGGTTATACTGATAATAGCAGCAGAAAGGAATGGAAAAGCAGTGCACGAAACGAGCGAGAGGATAATTTAAATTTTTGTTCCGTGTGCAAGCTACTTCTTTCCACACAACGTATTATGTTGCTGGTTGAAAATTTGTCACACACCTAAAAATGAAATTTTCAGTTTAACTCTCACTAGAACACAATTGACTGGTCCTGAAAAGAACCGTTGGTTTTATTGTAATTTAGACCCACTCTCAGCGGACACGGTGAGCCAGTTTGATGTCTTTTGCGAGAAAGTTACGCACTTGGCGCACTATTTGGTATCCTCAAACAAACCGACCAATTAGGCATCACTGGCTTCATTACGGCTGAGCTTTGTAAGCGTAGCTCGACTTTGAAGTAACACACAATCTTACGAATCAGACGCTGTAATATTAGCCAGCGGATTAGTTGCTCCGTTGCCCTTTAGTTGGGGCGAAATACTGGCATGGCGACAGTTCCTGATCGGTATTTGGTTGCGTGGGCCACCAGTAGCTGGGGCACTTTTTCGGACCGTCGTCATTGCCAACTGATTTCCTCCGGTGGATTGGCTGCTTGCTAGTGCTTGAACGAATACGAATGATGAAAAAAAACCGACCGACCAATATTTATATATGAACACACGAGAAAGCACTACTATCGCTCTCTCGCTCGTTTTCGTGCCATACATGTGCCTTTCCTTTCCGTTCAGCTACCAATACTAGCATAACCAAAACGAATATTCTGTCTTTCCATCGCCTTCAATCTAGTGGCCAGTGCTAGCAAACTTGCATGTACAGTTTTTCATTAACAACATTCCAACAATATTTTCAAAGAATGTTGCAGATTTGAAAAGAAGGAAAGAAAAGATTTTCACAAATTTAAATTCTTGTGTCTTATTTGTTACCGCTGATAAAGACTATTTTGTTTGCTACTAGCAAGGAGCTGCACAAACAAATCGATTTATGCAGTTAATCAACGGAGGCTGCCAAACAGTTCGAATAAAAGCATGCAACTAGTGTACTTTGCACGATCTATATTTTATCAATACTTTGCACGTTCTATATTTTATCAATACTACTAGGATAGATAAAATAATTCAAAGTGTAATAGCAACATGCAATTGTGGCATGGTGGGGGACCATGCACATTCGTTTTGGTTACGATGGTATTAGCAGCAAAAATAAATGGAAAAGCAGTGCACGAAAACGAACGAGAGATGATAATTTAAATTCTCTTTCTTTCCACATACTGCATTTCTTACCTACTTGCTGAAAATTATTTGTTATACGCCTTAAATGGATATTTCCGTTTAACTCTTATAAGAACACAATTAATTGGTCCTGAAAAGAACCGTTTATTGTTTTATTGCGGGAGCATAATTTAGACGCACTCCCCACGGATACGGTGAGCCAGTTAATGTGCCTGAAAGTTACGCGCTTGGCGCACTATTTTTCATCTTCGAACAAACCGACCAAGTAGGCATCGTTGGCATCTCGGGGCATCGTTACGACTGAGCATTGCCAGTGTAGCTCGACTTTGCAGTCCTGTACAATCTCACGAACCAGACGCTGGAAAGATAGCCTACAGATTAGTTGCTCCGTTGCCCTTTAGTTGGGGCGAAATTCTTGCAGGGCGACAGCTCCTAATCGGTAGTTGGTTGCGATGGGCCACCAGTAGCTGGAGCACTTTTTCGGACCGTCGTCGTTGCCAACTGCTTTCCTCCGGTGAACTTTTGTACTGGTTGCTTGCTAGTACGTGAACGAATGATGAGAAAAACCGACCGACCGACATTTATATAATCGCGCTAATATGCACTACTATCGCTTTCTCGCCCGTTCTCGTGCCGTACATGAGCCTTTCCTTTCCGTCCGGCTTCTAATGGCATAACGGTATGAATATGCCGTCTTTCCCCCACCAACTGCTCTCGTCAAGGAACCCAATACGAATAATCATAGGAACAAACTTGTAGCGGACCTATATTTAAAACTTTTCGTCATTTTATTGTTCGGTTGGTGCACCATATTGACGGCTCTGTGCAGGATGGCCTGAAAATTTTCACTTTTCCGAGTCGTTTTCGAAAGAACACTATTTTTACGTTGATAATGAATGTCCTATATATTCCAAAATTTAATACAACATTGCTACAAATATTTTCGACAAAATGCCGAAGAAATTGATTAAATCCATTCAGTGCAACAAAAGATATAAATGTTTAAAACCTTTCATCACTTTTCTTCCGAAATTTTGAAAAGGGGCCCCTATATTGAAAGGTAAGTTGTTAGTCACGACAAAAGGAATAATTACAATAATTATCCTTTTCACCTTTCGAAAGTGCAGATGTACAAAATCAATACCTTCATTAGTACGTAAACAAATAAATATAGCAAAACATCGAAATTACTTGGACCTATTAATATGAGCAACACAATTCATTTCAATAATTCACTACCGCAACTATTAGCAGTTCATTCATAATCAGCCACAAACAGAATTGCAATCATCTATCAACATAGCTCACTAAAGGCGAAAAGTAGATGCTATATCACTTAAACTGCAATATTATACAACATGTAAACCCAAACATAATGAATAAAAATTTAAGTTAAAAAAAATCATGGCAATACCAGTCATATAAAAACCTGTTTTAATCCACCTAGCGGTGCAATTGTGCTTTTCTCATTTCTCTAAACTATGGCACGGAGGCTTTTTATGTTCAACATAATTGTGGAAATGTCCATTACATTCTTAGTACATTTATACACAATGGCTTGCCAGCCACGAACTTGATGAGCTACGTGTCGACTGTGAAACACTTGACACAAAAAACCTGTTTTAATCCACCTAGCGGTGCAATTGTGCCTTTCTCATTTCTCTAAACTATGGCACGGAGGCTTTTTATGTTCAACATAATTGTGGAAATGTCCATTACATTCTTAGTACACTTTGCACTTATACACAATGGCATGCCAGCTACGAACTTGATGAGCTACGTGTTGACGGTGAAACACTTGAAATAAAAAAATATAATACTCCATTAGCCTAATCAGCATTAGATCAATGTTATCTGCTTGCTAACTCATTTTGTCATGCGGGGGTGGGTATGTAAGAAGGGCGAAAGTCCCATTAACGAACAACTCCCCAGCTTAAATTGGTATGCTTTGTGATATAGTGGTGGTTTAAAGATGATGGGGTTGAAAGGGAGGGGTATGAGGGCTGGATGGGGTGGTGGTCTGAGGGGTGATTTAAGGAGATTTTTAAAGGAGGGAAGTGAACAGTAGAGGGGGGGGGGGGTGTAACCCCTCTCCGTAAACAATCAACTACGCCCCTGTTAAAATCCAGAAACCTTATGAGAGTCGAAAAAAATTTTGGCCGGGATTAGGTTGACGTTTTTCAGTGATTGCATAACCTTTCTATATGAGAAAGGCAAAAATGTGCCAAAATCCAAAAAAGTGAATCGTCGTCAAATTTTTTTTCGAGTTTGCATCAAATCTCGACGTTTCATGCACCTTGAACACATTTAACATCAAAAATAAAAATTCTATTTTTAATTTTTCCTATAGTTTATATGAGAAATTTCTGTGTGGCCGCACTCTGAAACCTGTAATTCCGGAACCAGAATTCCGATCGATCCAAAATTCAATAGCAGCCGATGGGAAGGTTGCACCTTTCATTTGAGACTAAGTTTGGGCAAATCGGTCCAGCCATCTCTGAGAAAAATGAGTGACATTATTTGACACATACGCACATACATACACACACACACATACACACACACATACATACATACACACACACATACAGACTTTTTCCGATCTCGACGAACTGAGTCGAATGGGAGATGACACTCGGCCCTCCGGGCCGGGATTAGGTTGACGTTTTTCAGAGTGATTGCATAACCTTTCTATATGAGAAAGGCAAAAATGTGCCAAAATCCAAAAAAGTGAATCGTCGTCAAATTTTTTTTCGAGTTTGCATCAAATCTTGACGTTTCATGCACCTTGAACACATTTAACATCAAAAATAAAAATTCTATTTTTAATTTTTCCTATAGTTTATATGAGAAATTTTTGTGTGGCCGCACTCTGAAACCCGTAATTCCGGAACCAGAATTCCGATCGATCCAAAATTCAATAGCAGCCGATGGGAAGGTTGCACCTTTCATTTGAGACTAAGTTTGGGCAAATCGGTTCAGCCATCTCTGAGAAAAATGAGTGACATTATTTGACACATACGCACATACATACACACACACATACACACACACATACATACATACACACACCTACAGACTTTTTCCGATCTCGACGAACTGAGTCGAATGGGATATGACACTCGGCCCTCCGGGCCGGGATTAGGTTGACGTTTTTCAGAGTGATTGCATAACCTTTCTTTATGAGAAAGGCAAAAATGTGCCAAAATCCAAAAAAGTTAATCGTCGTCAAATTTTTTTTCGAGTTTGCATCAAATCTCGACGTTTCATGCACCTTGAACACATTTAACATCAAAAATAAAAATTCTATTTTTAATTTTTCCTATAGTTTATATGAGAAATTTCTGTGTGGCCGCACTCTGAAACCCGTAATTCCGGAACCAGAATTCCGATCGATCCAAAATTCAAAAGCAGCCGATGGGAAGGTTGCACCTTTCATTTGAGACTAAGTTTGGGCAAATCGGTCCAGCCATCTCTGAGAAAAATGAGTGACATTATTTGACACATACGCACATACATACACACACACATACAGACACACACATACACACACATACATACATACACACACACATACAGACTTTTTCCGATCTCGACGAACTGAGTCGAATGGGATATGACACTCGGCCCTCCGGGCCGGGATTAGGTTGACGTTTTTCAGAGTGATTGCATAACCTTTCTATATGAGAAAGGCAAAAATGTGCCAAAATCCAAAAAAGTGAATCGCCGTCACATTTTTTTTCGAGTTTGCATCAAATCTCGACGTTTCATGCACCTTGAACACATTTAACATCAAAAATAAAAATTCTATTTTTAATTTTTCCTATAGTTTATATGAGAAATTTCTGTGTGGCCGCACTCTGAAACCCGTAATTCCGGAACCAGAATTCCGATCGATCCAAAATTCAATAGCAGCCGATGGGAAGGTTGCACCTTTCATTTGAGACTAAGTTTGGGTCCAGCCATCTCTGAGAAAAATGAGTGACATTATTTGACACATACGCACATACATACACACACACACATACACACACATACACACACATACATACATACACACACACACATACAGACTTTTTCCGATCTCGACGAACTGAGTCGAATGGGATATGACACTCGGCCCTCCGGGCCGGGATTAGGTTGACGTTTTTCAGAGTGATTGCATAACCTTTCTATATGAGAAAGGCAAAAATGTGCCAAAATCCAAAAAAGTGAATCGTCGTCAAATTTTTTTTCGAGTTTGCATCAAATCTTGACGTTTCATGCACCTTGAACACATTTAACATCAAAAATAAAAATTCTATTTTTAATTTTTCCTATAGTTTATATGAGAAATTTCTGTGTGGCCGCACTCTGAAACCCGTAATTCCGGAACCAGAATTCCGATCGATCCAAAATTCAATAGCAGCCGATGGGAAGGTTGCACCTTTCATTTGAGACTAAGTTTGGGCAAATCGGTGCAGCCATCTCTGAGAAAAATGAGTGACATTATTTGACACATACGCACATACATACACACACATACACACACACATACATACATACACACACCTACAGACTTTTTCCGATCTCGACGAACTGAGTCGAATGGGATATGACACTCGGCCCTCCGGGCCGGGATTAGGTTGACGTTTTTCAGAGTGATTGCATAACCTTTCTTTATGAGAAAGGCAAAAATGTGCCAAAATCCAAAAAAGTGAATCGTCGTCAAATTTTTTTTCGAGTTTGCATCAAATCTCGACGTTTCATGCACCTTGAACACATTTAACATCAAAAATAAAAATTCTATTTTTAATTTTTCCTATAGTTTATATGAGAAATTTCTGTGTGGCCGCACTCTGAAACCCGTAATTCCGGAACCAGAATTCCGATCGATCCAAAATTCAATAGCAGCCGATGGGAAGGTTGCACCTTTCATTTGAGACTAAGTTTGGGCAAATCGGTCCAGCCATCTCTGAGAAAAATGAGTGACATTATTTGACACATACGCACATACATACACACACACATACACACACATACACACACACATACATACATACACACGCACATACAGACTTTTTCCGATCTCGACGAACTGAGTCGAATGGGATATGACACTCGGCCCTCCGGGCCGGGATTAGGTTGACGTTTTTCAGAGTGATTGCATAACCTTTCTATATGAGAAAGGCAAAAATGTGCCAAAATCCAAAAAAGTGAATCGTCGTCAAATTTTTTTTCGAGTTTGCATCAAATCTCGACGTTTCATGCACCTTGAACACATTTAACATCAAAAATAAAAATTCTATTTTTAATTTTTCCTATAGTTTATATGAGAAATTTCTGTGTGGCCGCGCTCTGAAACCCGTAATTCCGGAACCAGAATTCCGATCGATCCAAAATTCAATAGCAGCCGATGGAAAGGTTGCACCTTTCATTTGAGACTAAGTTTGGGCAAATCGGTCCAGCCATCTCTGAGAAAAATGAGTGACATTATTTGACACATACGCACATACATACACACACACATACAGACACACACATACACACACATACATACATACACACACACATACAGACTTTTTCCGATCTCAACGAACTGAGTCGAATGGGATATGACACTCGGCCCTCCGGGCCGGGATTGGGTTGACGTTTTTCAGAGTGATTGCATAACCTTTCTATATGAGAAAGGCAAAAATGTGCCAAAATCCAAAAAAGTGAATCGTCGTCAAAATTTTTTTCGAGTTTGCATCAAATCTCGACGTTTCATGCACCTTGAACACATTTAACATCAAAAATAAAAATTCTATTTTTAATTTTTCCTATAGTTTATATGAGAAATTTCTGTGTGGCCGCACTCTGAAACCCGTAATTCCGGAACCAGAATTCCGATCGATCCAAAATTCAATAGCAGCCGATGGGAAGGTTGCACCTTTCATTTGAGACTAAGTTTGGGCAAATCGGTCCAGCCATCTCTGAGAAAAATGAGTGACATTATTTGACACATACGCACATACATACACACACACACATACACACACATACACACACATACACACACACACATACATACACACACACACACATACAGACTTTTTCCGATCTCGACGAACTGAGTCGAATGGGATATGACACTCGGCCCTCCGGGCCGGGATTAGGTTGACGTTTTTCAGAGTGATTGCATAACCTTTCTATATGAGAAAGGCAAAAATGTGCCAAAATCCAAAAAAGTTAATCGTCGTCAAATTTTTTTTCGATTTTGCATCAAATCTCGACGTTTCATGCACCTTGAACACATTTAACATCAAAAATAAAAATTCTATTTTTAATTTTTCCTATAGTTTATATGAGAAATTTCTGTGTGGCCGCACTCTGAAACCCGTAATTCCGGAACCAGAATTCCGATCGATCCAAAATTCAATAGCAGCCGATGGGAAGGTTGCACCTTTCATTTGAGACTAAGTTTGGGCAAATCGGTCCAGCCATCTCTGAGAAAAATGAGTGACATTATTTGACACATACGCACATACATACACACACACATACAGACACACACATACACACACATACATACATACACACACACATACAGACTTTTTCCGATCTCGACGAACTGAGTCGAATGGGATATGACACTCGGCCTTCCGGGCCGGGATTAGGTTGACGTTTTTCAGAGTGATTGCATAACCTTTCTATATGAGAAAGGCAAAAATGTCGTACTTCATTAGCCTAATCAGCATTAGATCAATGTTATCTGCTTGCTAACTCATTTTGTCATACGGAGGTGGGTATGTGAGGAGGGCGAAAGTCCCATGAACGAACGACTCCCCTTAAATTGCTTTGTGATATAGTGATGGTTTAAAGATGATGGGGTTGAAGGGGAGGGGTATGAGGGCTGGATGGGGTGGTGGTCTGAGGGGTGATTTAAGAAGTTTTTTAAGGGAGGGGAGTGAACAGTACAGGGGGGTGTAACCCCTCTCCGTAAACCATCAACTACGCCCCTGTTAAAGTCCAGAAACCTTATGCGAGTCAAAAAAAAAATTGGCCGGGATTAGGTTGACGTTTTTCAGAGTGATTGTATAACCTTTCTATATGAGAAAGGCTGTGCCAAAATCCAAAAAAGTGAATAGTCGTCAAATTTTTTTTCGAGTTTGCATCAAATCTCGACGTTTCATGCACCTTGAAGACATTTAGCATCAAAAATAAAAATTCTATTTATAATTTTTCCTATAGTTTATATGAGAAATTTCTGTGTGGCCACACTCTTAAACCCGTAATTCCGGAACCAGAATTCCGATCGATCCAAAATTCAATAGCAGCCGATGGGAATGTTGCATCTTTCATTTGAGACTAAGTTTGGGCAAATCGGTCCAGCCATCTCTGATAAAAATGAGTGACATTATTTGACACATACGCACATACATACACACACATACACACACGCACACATAACTCTGCTAGCGAATGACGGATCTCAATAGTGGCATGTCTGTAATAATATGCGTACGTGGAACTATTGAGAACCAGAGCTACAGGTCCAAAGCCCTGGTAAAGGAGGATGGTTGTGATGATCTGGGCCGAGGTCACCACGTAAAGCAAGGTAGGTCATAACCCCAATTCCAAGGCGTGAAGCGACCCGTGCCGAGGGATGAGTGATCGAGGGGGTGAAAAAAATGCTCGAACCCCTGGACGCTGGTTACCAAGAAGAAGCCGGCACCGACACCGGAGGTACCGCGGCCCGCGAAGAAGGCCAAGGACAGAGGCGAGGCCTTGTGGTTAAAAACCGACAAGGACAAATACGCCGATGTCCTAAAGTCGATGAAGGCGGCCGAAAGCCTTTCGGCGCTTGGGCAAGATGTGCGTAGCGTGAGACGCACCAACACGGGAGAAATGCTTCTGGTGCTGAAGCGAGGCGCACAATCTAGTGCGGTATACAAGGCCTTGGCCCAAGAGGTCCTTGGTGAGGGCGCCCAAGTCAGGTCGCTAGGGGCGGAAATGACTCTCCAGTGCAAGCATCTGGACGAGTTCACGACCGCAGAAGATGTCGTCGCAGCGGTTAAGGAACAATGCGACGTCACAATCGAGCATGCCTCTGTCCGATTTAGAGATGGACCCTCTGGCACCCAAGTAGCCTACCTCAGGCTACTGAAGGCGGATGCCAAAAAGGTAACCGAGAAAGGGAAGCTGAAGATCGGCTGGTCGGTATGCCCAATTAGCATACCCCAGCCGCCTTCAGTGGATAGGTGCTATCGGTGCCTTGAGTCCGGCCACAAAGCCTACGAGTGCAAGGGCATAGATAAGAGCAAACTATGTCGTCGCTGCGGCGAGAAGGGACATAAAGAGCGAGGTTGCACTAAGGCACACAAGTGCCTTATCTGCACCGCTAAGAAGCAAGCCCATAAACATGCTATGGGCGGTCCTTCGTGTCCCTTCGGCGAGGTAAATAAGAAGAAGCCGTGAACGTCACACAGCTAAATCTTAACCATTGTGCAGCAGCCCAACAGCTGCTGTGGCAGTCGGTCTCGGAGTCGAGGACAGATGTCGCCCTCTTATCAGACCCGTACCGCATCCCTGCCGGCAACGACAATTGGGTGTCGGACGGGTCTGGAATGGTGGCAATCTGTACAACGGGACGGTTCCCGGTTCAAGAGGTAATACACCCCTCCGCCGAGGGTGTGGCGATTGCAGCTGCACCGCCCCACCAAGGTGGCCAATAGAACAGTTCAACCAGATGATCGACAGGCTCTCGTCGGACCTAGTGGGCCGGAAACCGGTAGTCATAGCGGGAGACTTTAACGCTTGGGCAGTGGAGTGGGGCAGCCGCTGTACAAATAGCAGGGGTCAAGCGCTAATGGAGGCGCTTGCGAAACTCGATACTGTGCTAGCTAATAATGGCTCCGCTAGTACATTCCGTAGAAACGGAGTGGAGGCGTGGATTGACGTAACATTTGCCAGCCCGAGTCTGGCTCCAGGCATGGAATGGAGGGTAGACGAAGGTTACACCCATAGCGATCATTTAGCAATCCGCTTTAAGATCAACTATGGTGTGCAGCATCCGAGGGCGGGAGATCCCTGGCAGGTACGCGGGTGGAAGTCCAATCACTTCGACAAAGAAGTTTTCAACGCGGCCCGGGGACTGGAGGCCAACACCGACAGTCTAAGCGGGGATGCGCTGGTAGCTGTTCTATCACGCGCGTGCGACGCCACTATGCCGAGAAAAACACTACCAAGAAACGGTAGATGCCCAGCATACTGGTGGAGTGCCGAGATTGCAGCTCTACGGTCAGCCTGCCTCAGAGCTAGACGTAGGATGCAAAGAGCTCGCACCGAGGATGCAAGAGAGAACCGCCGTGAAGTGTTTCGAGCTGCGAAATTGGTCCTTAACAAGGCCATTAAAAGCAGCAACAGAGCGTGTTTCGACAACCTGTGTGAGAGTGCCAACGCGAATCCGTGGGGTGACGCCTACTGGATTGTGATGGCAAAGACCAAAGGAGGCTCCTCACCCCCAGAACGGTCTCCGGACCGGTTGGCAACGATTATCGAAGTACTCTTCCCGTCTCGAGCCACAAGCCCCTGGCCACCTGCACTACGAGACAGTGCGGGCACGGCCGAAATGGTGGCTCCAGTGACGAATGAAGAACTACTCGCAGTGGCTAAATCCCTAGCAATGAATAAAGCTCCAGGGCCGGATGGAGTTCCAAACAACGCTCTCAAGGCAGCGATCATTGCGAACCCGAACATGTTCAGGCTAGCTATGCAGAGATGCCTTGACGAGTGCCGTTTCCCCGATAGATGGAAAAGGCAGAAATTGGTGCTGTTGCCGAAGCCCGGGAAGCCGCCAGGCGACCCATCGGCGTACAGACCAATCTGTCTGATCGACACGACTGGCAAACTGCTTGAGAGAATCATCCTCAACAGGCTAACCCCGTACGCGGCTTTGGGAAGGGTAAGTCCACAGTGGACGCTCTCAACTCAGTAATAAATACTGCCGAGATAGCGATACAACGAAAAAGGCGAGGTATTCGATACTGTGCGTTAGTGACACTCGACGTGAAGAACGCATTCAACAGCGCAAGCTGGGATGCCATCGCGCTCTCGTTACACCGGCTTAGCCTACCGGTGGGTCTCTATCGGATCTTGGAAAGTTACTTCCAGAACCACGTACTGCTGTACGAGACCGATGCCGGTCAGAAAAGGGTTCCGATTACCGCCGGAGTCCCGCAGGGCTCGATCCTAGGCCCGGTGCTATGGAACCTCATGTATGACAGGGTTCTGAGACTGAAGTTCCCTCCTGGAGTCAAGATCGTCGGCTTTGCTCATCATAAGACGGAGGTAGTTATCGTCAACAACCGCAAGTCGGCACAACATGCAGTTATCCATGTGGGAGAAGTCGCGATCACTTCACAGCGAAGTCTGAAGTCTCTCGGAGTCATTATAGACGACAAGCTGACCTTCGACAGCCATGTCGACTATACATGCAAGAGAGCGTCGACTGCTGTTGCGGCTCTATCGAGGATGATGTCCAACAGCTCAAAGGTGTGCGCCAGTAGACGTAGGTTACTGGCAGGCGTTGCCGTATCTATCCTCAGGTACGGCGGCCCGTCATGGTCAAAAGCACTGAGGGTAACCAGTTACCTACAGAAACTGGAGAGCACCTACCGCGTGATGTGCCTCAGAGTGGCAGCTGCCTACCGCACGGTATCACACGATGCATCCTGCGCGATAGCGAGCATGATGCCAATCGGGCTGGTCATTCGGGAAGATGAGGAGTGCTTTGAGCTACGTGGAAATAGGGGAGCTCGCGAGCCAACCAGGGTGACCTCGGTCGCCAGATGGCAGCGTGAGTGGGACAACTCCTCGAAAGGTAGGTGGACCCACCGGCTGATACCTAGCATATCGAGCTGGGTGAGAAGACCCCATGGGGAAGTTCACTTCCACCTGACACAATTCCTGTCAGGCCATGGCTGTTTCCGACAGTACCTCCACAGGTTCGGGCACGCGGAGGTCCCAGTCTGCCCGGACTGCCCAGGTGTAGACGAAACTGCCGAACACATACTGTTCGTATGTCATCGGTTCGACGTCGAAAGAAGAACAATGCTTGACGTCTATGGCTGGGACACAACCCCTGATACCCTTATTCAGCGGATGTGTCAATCGGTGGATAAGTGGAACGCAGTCTCGGATGCTACCATCCAGATTGCCAGTAGGCTACAGGTAATCTGGCGAACCGAGCAACAGGCGACGGGCACGGCTAACTAGTGATTGGTTAGCTGGAGCGAAAAAGGCCAAGCGCAAAAAAAGGGAGTGAATGGTCTGTTCATGCCGAGGCAGGTTTGGCGCAGCGAATGGCAACCGCGTAAGGGGTAAACCCAGCCACCCCAAAGCAAGACAAAAGAGTGAGTGTATAGGCGTATAAGTGGACTGCCTCATGCCAAGACGGGAGGGTCGTAGCGTAGTATGTTGGGACTTAGCTATCGATACCTCATGGCGTGGCAGAGGAGTGATAGGGTGAGCATCCAAGTCAGTCTCACACGGCATGTTAAGGGTGAGTACAAAAGTCAGCTTCACATGGTATGGTAGAGGCTAGCACAAAAGTCAGCCTAGCAAGGAATGAAAAAGGTGAGCACACAAGTCAGCCTCGCATGGTATGTCAGAAGTGGGGCCTAAGAAAAATGTCCTACATGGGATGCCAGGGGGAGTGACAAAGGTACAATAGAGTGGCACGATTGAGAGTGAATCAGGTGATACGGTGAGCACCCCAGTCAGCCTCACATGGTATGGGTGGGGCGAGCACAAAAGTAAGCCTAGCAAGGAATGAGTAAGGTGAGCACACAAGTCAGCCTCGCAAGGAACGAAAAAGGTGAGCACAAAAGTCAGCCTCATGTGGGAGTGTTTGAGAGTGAATCAAAGTGCGATTGAGAGAGCACCCAAGTAAGCCTCATACAGGACGTATGAACGTGTGAGTGAGATTGAATGAGTACATTTAGTACAGCCATACAGCCAATGTGCCAAAATCCAAAAAAGTGAATCGTCGTCAAATTTTTTTTTCGAGTTTGCATGAAATCTCGACGTTTCATGCACCTTGAAGACATTTAGCATCAAAAATAAAAATTCTATTTATAATTTTTCCTATAGTTTATGTGAGAAACTTCTGTGTGGCCGCACTCTTAAACCCGTAATTCCGGAACCAGAATTCCGATCGATCCAAAATTCAATATCAGCCGATGGGAAGGTTGCACCTTTCATTTGAGACTAAGTTTGGGCAAATCGGTCCAGCCATCTCTGAGAAAAATGAGTGACATTATTTGACACATACGCACATACATACACACATACACACACATACACACACATACAGACTTTTTCCGATCTCGACGATCTGAGTCGAATGGGATATGTCACTCGGCCCTCCGGGCCGGGATTAGGTTAACGTTTTTCAGAGTGATTGCATAACCTTTCTATATGAGAAAGGTAAAAATGGGCCAAAATCTAAAAAAGTGAATCGTAGTCAAATTTTTTTTTCGAGTTTGCATCAAATCTCGACGTTTCATGCACCTTGAAGACATTAAGCATCAAAAATAAAAATTCTATTTATAATTTTTCCTATAGTTTATATGAGGAATTTCTGTGTGGCCGCACTCTTAAACCCGTAATTCCGGAACCAGAATTCCAATCGATCCAAAATTCAATAGCAGCCGATGGGTAGGTTGCACCTTTGATTTGAGACTAAGTTTGGGCAAATCGGTCCAGCCATCTCTAAGAAAAATGAGTGACATTATTTGACACATACGCACATACATACATACACATACACACACATACAGACTTTTTCCGATCTCGACGAACTGAGTCGAATTGGATATGACACTCGGCCCTCCGGGCCGGGATTAGGTTGACGTTTTTCAGAGTGATTGCATAACCTTTCTATATGAGAAAGGCAAAACAGTCGAAATAGGAAACACATCGAATACACGCTGCCGTGAGGCACAAATCCTAGACTACCTGCTCGATGCGTCCCATTTGAGGCAATATATTATGATTCTTGACGGCCTAAAATATTTTTGATAAGGCGGAGTGTCGTACAACAATAACATCGAACCTGAAACAAAATCCAAAGCAGTTTTTGTCTTTCGTTAACAAGAAACGTAAAGAAAATGGGCTTCCTTCCAGTATGTTCCTTGCAAACGAAACTTCAAGTACCCCAAGCGGCATCTGTATTTCTCAAGTGTGTTTAAAAAAGTTTCGGCCAACTCCACTCAAGTGGAACATAGTCTTCAGGATGTCTCTCATGATGTAATTAATTTAGGCATTATTCAATTTACTGACGAAGATATTCTAACTGCTGTGAGAAAGCTAAAATCTTCAACATCGGCAGGACCAGATGGTATTCCTTCCATTATACTCAAAAGATGCGCAAGTGCATTGTGTACGCCTTTAAGACTAATTTTCAACCAATCGCTGTCGCAATCGACCTTCCCCGTCTGTTGGAAAAAAAATCAGTTATGTTTCGCGTTTTAAAAAAAGTTGGTAAGCAAAATGTTGCGAACTATCGCGGCATAACTTCACTCTGCACTGGGTCAAAGTTATTTGAAGCATTAGTAGGAAATGTGCTGTTTCGTGAGACCAGAGCATATATATCAAAGGACCAACATGGATTTTTTCCAGGTAGATCGACAACTACTAATCTAGCCCAATTCACTTCACTCTGTATTAAAAATATTGAACTTGGATCTCAGGTCGATACTGTATACACGGATCTCAAGGCTGCATTCGATCGTGTAGACCACTCTCTTCTACTGGCAAAGATGAAGCGGCTAGGCGCTTCGGAAAATTTTATAGGGTGGCTTAAATCATATCTCGTAAATCGTTCTGTCTGTAAAATTAGGAAATAACGAGTCATACAGTTTCATCAACTTGTCGGGAGTGCCTCAAGGAATCTAGGACCGTTGCTTTTCTCGTTGTTCTTCAATGACGTTTGCTTTGTTATACCTCCTGGGTGTAGACTTATATATGCCGGTGATCTCAAACTATTTCTTATTGTGCGGTCCATAGAAGATTGCAAGAAACTACAGCAACACTTAGATACTTTCTGTAGTTAGTGTAATCGCAACTTGCTGCCTCTCAGCGTGTCCAAGTGCTCCATAATATCTTTTACACGTAGAAAAAATCCAATACTGTGGAACTACACCATCTCCGGGGAATCGCTAGAGAGAATGACAGTTGTCAGAGACCTCGGTGTACTTCTGGACTCACAGTTGACATTCAGAAATCATTACTCTCATGTTACAGCACAGGCAAATAGAAAGCTCGGTTTCATTATAAGAATCGTCAAAGAGTTCACTGATCCATATTGTTTGCAGGGACTCTATTTTCACTTGTGCAATCTGTCTTGGAAACTTCAGCACCCATTTGGTGTCCTTACACAAGCATTAGGATCAACAGAATAGAAGCAGTGCAGGCAAGATTCCTCCGTTTTGCTCTTAGAACGTGGCGTAACCCAACATAGCTACCACCGTACATCGATCCCTGTCGTCTGCTCGATATGGAAATCCTAGCCAAAAGGCGGAACACATTTAGAGCAGTATTTGTTGAGAAAATATTAACTGGCCAAATAGATGCTCCAGATATTCTCTCACAAATAAATGTCAATGTGCCCCCTAGAAATCACAGATCGCATAACTTTTTAAGACACGAGTTTCAACGCACCGAGTACGGTCAAAACGAACCCGATGTGTAATGTTTTTAATAGTGTTTATGACTATTTTGACTTTTCTGTATCTTGTGATGTTTTTTAAAAAATAGACTAAGAAGGTTGACTTAGATTTTAAGATTCAGTTTTTTTTGTAATATTTGTATTTTTTATTTTTGTAATGCTGTGTACTATGTGATTATATTTTATTGTAGTGTGAATCCATTGTAATCAGGTGTGAATATATGAAAAGATAATGGGATTTTACGCCCATTTGAGGATTGCTTCTGAAGTATATCCTGAAATGGGCTTTTCCCATTCAACTATATTTCATGTAGACCAACATAGGTCAGATGAAAAATAAGAATAAATAAATAAATAAATAAATAAATAAATAAATAATTATTTCTGTACCAGACTACGACGGCATAGTGAAAAATGCCTAATCTGGCCGCGAAAGTATCGTGAGACCTCAAGAAGTCCAGGAGTCATTTTTATAGGTTTTCGTATAGATGTGTCCATTCATAATCCCTGATTTGAAAATTTGCCACATGCGCGGATCGCTTGCCAAACAAGGATTGTGTATCGAATGTAGACATCTTCTTCCACTTTCTGTACAGCTTCCTTGTGCAAATTTTGTTGGTTGCCGCCACCTGCTTGGTACCTTTCGAACTTTCTATACGTGTTGTAGAACATTTCATTGCTTTTGCTCAAAATAAATTGAAACTTGAATCGAAATGTTGGATTGATGTTTGAATTGGTCCAATACTATCCTGGTTATGCAGTGCCTCGTTACCGCTACCATCACTCCACTTGATTGTCTGATGTTCTTTAAACGTTACATGGGATAAGGTGCAATGTGTGAATCTGAGCAACTGATCCATTCTTACCCACACGATAAAGAGTTATAAACAATTGAGAGCACTATTTTTTGGACCATAGCCTTCAGAATGATTGAATATTCATCCTAAATTGAGGGTCCCTAAAAGTCCCGGCCACTGGCCCAGGTCCAGTGTGCCCATGCATTCCTGGAGTTGGAGGACCTTTAGAGTGCGGTGAAACCGACGAAAAATGCGAACGGGCCAATCAAGCAGTTGCCCGTCGTGCGTAGGCAAAAATTATTTTACTCCTCGATCCGATCAACAATGTACATGTCAAAGAAGTGGCTACGGCTCGAGATGCTTGGTTAAAACTCGAGAACATGTTCGAAGACAAAGAGCTGACGTGAAAAGTCGGGCTCCTACATAAGCTTATTAGGGCAGATCTGACATCCTGCTCATCTATGGATGAAAACGTCAATCAGATTATATCCACCGTACATCAACTAGAAGGAATGGGTTTTCCTATATCAGAGGAATGGATCGGAGTTGTTGGTCGGTCCTCCAGAAGAATATCAGCCGATGCCAATTTATTTATCCGATTATTTATTTATCTTTCTACCGTCGCGCGTGTGTTCAAAACGACTAAACTACGGTTATCATAATGAGCTGCAATGTTAAATCTTGCAATACCAGCGATGATCGGTTCTTGTGGCAGTTTGAATTCTGCAGAACGTGTTATCATGCAGCTTGCGTAGGAGTCCAGCGAAACCAAGAAGAATTATGTCGCATCATGATTCCCTTATGTGCAGACTGCCAGCTAAATCTAAAGGCAGGCATAGATACACGAAAGGTGCTATACCACCAGGAAAAACTATTTGAATCTATAACTACGCAAACGGACTGCAACATAAAAATAGCAGCTGACATAAAAAAAGTTCAATTCAATTGTGGACTTATATGCTTAAAGAATCAGTGGCGAATGTGAACATAAACACATCGTCGCAAGTGGCAAACGCTGTATCGGTATTGACAGCAATTCTTTTAATGAGGCCGATGAGCTGGTCACATTAAAAAACCATATCACATCACTGTTCAACATTTCTATGGGGTCCACAAAAAACACATTGAGGAGTATGTAAATGATCTCACTGCCGATTTGACCAGAGAATTGTAAAAACTCTGCAGTGAAGTTCAGAACTTGAGCACCCTTACCATAGATATGGCAGCTCATTGCAATTAACACTGTATGAGCGAATCGCGTCCTACACGTGAAGTTTTAGACGAAGTGAAAACTTTAACAAATTCAGTTGGCTGTTACATTCCCAAAGAAGTACAATCTCTTGCCGGCACAATTAACACTTTGGATAGCAGTATACGTGATGCTTGTTTGCCACCAGCGGGCCCTAGCTTGATGGACGAATTAAATGCCCAGGTCACCGCTCCACTGCCGAAGCCACTGAAGGGTGGCGCTTTTTGAGTTCGAAAAAAGTATGGCGCTCTGATTGGACGGAGTACGACACACGTAATCAGCGTAGAATTCAACAGCCAAAGGTGAAAGATAAGGCGATGGCACGAAGAAAAGCTAATAAAAAGCAGTTGCATCGAGTAATAAATGATCGCAATGAAAACAGACACCAACATAGCCGTAATGACACAAATAAATATCAGATATCCAGAAGCAGTTATTACAACTACAATCTCAATGACAACAACAATGGCAACAACAATCGTTACGACAATCGTAACAACAATAACAGCAATAATCGCAACAACAACAATACTCAAGGCAGTCGTCCAACAGTTGGCAACTTTCTTCCCCGGGATACGGATCTACTAGCGGGGGCAAGGGTGCAATTCTCTAGGCCTCCGTTTGAAAATCAGCGTGGTATCAGGTTTCAACGTGGTGAAACACAGAATCCATACCCGGTTGTACATAAATTTAACTCAACTTCCGCACCAGATAGATTTGTAACTCCGCCTTGACGAGTTCTTTTTCTCGGCGCTGTTCAGCTTGTTCCGGTGAGCATTCGTTTTTTCGTCCAACCAAACGCACTCTTCAGAGGCAGACAATGACGAACCGGCTACGGATGAAAACTGATCAATATAGTTTTGCATTATACTTCTAAGCATAACAAATTGCCACTAACATTATTAGAAACGCTGTTAAAAATTTTGATAGGGTTGACGAGCCCTTATTCATCTCATTAGCCAGGATGCCACACTATTTCGTCGATAACTCGACATAGAGTAACTGGATTGCTCTTAAATAGGCGTCATCATCTTCGCTTCGTTTCTAAGAAGCAGTACAGTTAAAATTTTTGCCTGGAAAATATAAAATGCTCGCGTTTGAGTAAAGCGAAAAGTCGAGTACAATGTACCCTTATTCATCTTACCATTTAAGCTAATGCGTTGAATAGAGATAGCAGATACTGCTCTAATTAATGTGTTCAAATGGGTGAGATGAATAGCGGAGCTAAGATGAATTGAGGAACAGTAACCCTATATTGTCAAAACTTTAATCATATGCTGAGAGCATCTAAATAAGCTAAATTTATAGTAATGTATTGAGCTCATCTTATACTGCTATTCTAGGCACTGAAACAAGTTGGAACGATAGCATAAAAAGTGAGGAAATTTTTGGTAGTTATGTAAACGTATTCAGAGACGACCGAAATCTTCTAGAATCTCAAAAGAAGTCTGGTGGAGGAGTTGTTATAGGCGTTTCGGCTCAATTTAATTCTGAAATTCTTCCCACAGTGAAGTTTAAGTACACCAAATTCTTTTTTTTTTGCACGGGGGATGCGTTCCGTGCAAAGAAAAACCGTGTAAAAAAATCCGTGTTATTTCTAGAAACCGTGCAAAAAAAATCCGTGTTATTTTGAGAAACCGTGTAAAAAAAATCCGTGTTATTTCGAGAAACCGTGCAAAAAAAATCCGTGTTATTTTGAGAAACCGTGCAAAAAAATCCGTGTTATTACGAGAAACCGTGTAAAAAAAATCGGTGCTATTTTGAGAAACCGTGCAAAAAAAAAATCCGTGTTATTTTGAGAAACCATGTAAAAAAATCCGTGCTATTTTGAGAAACCGTGTAAAAAAAATCTGAATTTTTTTTAATTAACAGCTATTTTCTTATGGTATTTAACAATGAATACTGTTGGACATTTTAAATGCACAAGGGGGCTGTCAATGTGCCCAGTAGAAGTTTTTTAATTTTTCGAGGAGGTTTTTGTAAAAAATGTAAGTTTTTTTATTCGTTAGAAGTTATTGTCCTTTGAAAAGCAATAGTTAAAATGGTAAAATGTTTCAACTATTTAGAGTTTGTTAACTTTTTGTAGATTACACTGTGCTGCAGTGATTTTAAACTTTTAAAATGAACTAGTTAAACAAATGCGATACAAAGTAATGTACACACGAAAATTTGAAGCAAAAAAACATTTTTTGGGACCTTTGTCACAACAAAATTAGCTACGTTGTCATTTTCAGCCGATTTTCGGTTTTGTAACATTTTTTTAACGAAGAAAACTAGACCTTTCGAACAGTATGCGGTCATATACAGTTTGGTAAGAAACATTGTTCGATTCTGGGACAACAATATCAAAATTGTATTTTTTTGCGATTTTTTCATGTAAATGGTTATCTTCTCATTAAAAGAATTTTCATGAAAAGTAAAAAAATAATTTTGATGCAAAGACTCTTGCGCAATTGAAATGTCAGAAAATGTCAATTTTCAACGGCCTATTGATTGACTTTTACTTAATTAAATACTCCTTCCTTAAAAGAGGCAGCATTTGCCATTTTGCAATGTTGACATTTGCCATTTTGCAATGTTTGATTAAAAATTCTTTCCTGAAAAGTTGAAAAATTCTTAGCGAATCTAGTTTTTTTAACGACTGCAACCTATGCCTTTGTGGATATCGGTCCGTCCCGCGAGGCAAACTTTGCAAAATCGTACGAAATTGCGACTATCTGCCAATTAAACACCGATCTTCAGGAGGACGATAAAGTTTTGTGCATCTGTGTCTCAAAAAGTGTGATGTCCTCTAATTTGTCTACTTCTAAAAAATATTCTCCTGCCAGTGAGTTTGAGTCGTCTATATCTATACTAAACCAATTTAGAATTAGAACCGCCTTTGTTCCTTTTCTTTTCTTTCGTCTCCAAGGTCTGAAGCGGATCAATCGACTATTACTAAATATGACAAAAGATGCCAACAGTATTAGCCCTTATTCACAAATACTTTATTCACTACAACTGTGCTATATTTCTTCTCGATCTTATAACAGAATTTGAAAATCTCTGTTCTTAATGGTCGATATTGGTAGTTGTTATGATGTACAATACATATGGAAAATATGCTAGAGTAGTGACAATATTTTTCAGTTCCACAGATACAATCTCCCTTTATTGGATACTTCAGAGTTATTCGCATCTGCTCTCGGAGACCACCAATTCTCCAAACACATTTCAACCCCTGAGCATTCAACTCGAGCATATCACACCGAGGAAGCGATTTGTTATTTCCAAGAACCAAAGCTCGAGTGAAACAATCAACATTCTCGTAGGTGCCAGTCCTGCACATCTTCTTGGAACCAGCTAACATATCCAAGTTCGATAGCTAACAGAAGTCACATATATCTCCACCCAAGCGAAGTGATCAATTCGCTTTTAAATAGGACCACTCATCTACAAACCAGTCAGGAACACATCCGTACCAACGAGAATGGATCATACCAGACGAAGGCCACAGGTCCAGCACCAACTTGTCCCATCTCAGTAAAAAAATAGACTTGTACCTGTTCCTAACTTTTTGAAAGCTCAAAGTTACAAAAGTGTTCAAGAGTCTTGTGTGACGCTCAGTAAATATTCTTAACGCTTCGCATGCTACGGTTTGCAATTGATAAAAGTGATCATATTCTGGATTCGCCGTAAGTGTCCAACACGGCCAAATCGTCTCCAATTTTATTTCGAATCTGATAAAAAGTTGAAAACGTGATGTTGAATGGTTGTATATTTAGCTCTTTAGAGCAAATTGATAAACCAGTCAGTTTCGTATCGATAGCGTTCAATTTATTATTTTTCCAAGAAATAAAAAAAATTCTATAAAGAACACGAAGTATGAAAGTATTGAAAAGTAAATTTGATATCACATTTGTCCATCGTAATTTAAAATCAAATCAAGATTTCAATTTCATGCTGACATCAACACAAGATTTGTTGTAATTTTGATGTTTGACTTCGCTCGAGTTCAAGCCTCTTGTGAAGCTCAGTAGAGGTTGTTCATACATTGTATTATGAATAGAGGCGTGCGCCGCGCCGACGATTTCAGGTAGAAATTGTCGGCGCGCCGATATTTTTAATCCTAAAATCGGCGGCTCGACGCACACCTCTAATTATGAAGGTCTGCAATTCGATAAAAGTGACTCTTTGGAACCATATTCCGGATACACCGAAACTCACCATCGCAGTCAAATGACCTCCAAACTTATTTTCAATGCCTTCAATCATCCTGTAAAGCCTAATAGATCTTTTCGATACGTAACATGATATAAGTTTGCAAGTTGATAAAAGTGACCCTCTGGGAACATATTCCGAACACACCGCAACTCACCATCGCGGCCAAATGGCCACGAAACTATTTTCCAATGCCTTCAACAATCTTGTGAAGCTAAGTAGATGATTTTTGATACCTCGCATGATGAAGGTTTACGATTTGATCAAAGTGACCCCTTTTCCGGAATCACCGGAACTGACCAACGTGGCCTATTGGCCTCGAAGCTTGTTTTCATTGCTTTCAACCATCTTGTGAAGCTCAGTAGATGTCTTTTGATACATTCATCATGCAGGTTTATGATTTGATAAAAGTGACCCTTTGGGACCATATTCCAGAATCACCGGAACTGACCAACGTGGCCTATTGGCCTCGAAGCTTGCTTTCATTGCTTTCAACCATCTTGTGAAGCCCAGTAGTAGGCACAGCTTTCGGACCATATTCCGGAATCACCGGAACTGACCAACGTGGCCAATTGGCCTCGAAACTTGCTTTCATTGCTTTCAACCATCTTGTGAAGCTTAGTAGATGTTTTTTGATACGTCGCATGATGAAGGTTTACGATTTGATAAAAGTCACCCTTTGAGACCATATTCCGGAATCAACGGAACTGACCAATGTGGCCAATTGGCCTCCAAACTGATTTTCATTGCTTTCAACTAGAGCTTCCATCCCGGGAAATTATTTCCCGGGAATCCCAGGATTTTTGGATTTCCCGGGATTCCCGATTCCCGGGAAATTGTGTTTTCCCATTCCCGAGATTCGGGAATCCCGGGAAAAAGATTTTTAATTTATTCCAAAAAGCTTAGGTTCTGCGAAAGAAATTCTGTAGGAAATATTTTTACCGGCAAGCATTTGGAGTGAGTAGTGAAAGCAGATTGTAGCGTTAGTGACGCGCGGTACTTTTTTAAAAAATCGGTGAGTGTATGTTACAAAACTTGGGATGGTTTTTAGTGATATCATTCTTAACGCAAACGCTATTTAAACAAGGAATGTTTCTAGAACGTCTGCAGAAATATTTGGTCGGTTCATCGAATGCATATTTCGTCTTATTTGTTATACTGTAACTATAATATCTGTAAATTTTTGGATGTATGAAAAGAAATACATAACGTTGTATCTGTCCAATATTATGCGCATCCAAACTCTTTGAATGCTTTCAAGGATGCAGGCAGGATTTTTAAAGGGATACGATCAAGCAATCCATATACTTGTTCGTAACAGGAAATCGATAATAGGCTCCATCCATCGCTACACAGTTCGTCCATTATCTGCTTGATTTTGATTCACACTTAATTCGAAATGATGCTGATCTTACTGTGACGGAAATGGATTCCATATATCACGTTTTCTCATTTGATCGGAAATAACTGCACACTACCCTGAAGCAGCTCGACCTTTTCATTCAAGATTACTAAAGAAGGTGCTTTGCATTAAATTAATTACATTCCATCGTATCAGAACATCGAATTCGAATTTTGGACAGTAACTCCAGCAGCTGTGTTTAGTCCCAATTGTAATCGTATTTACCAAAATTTAGGTTATACATATAGCCAAGAAAAATCATCAAAGGAGTTGATGTTGCGTAAACTTATTGACGAGTTATCGAATGATTGAATGATGTATAGGCCACCAAATCGCCATTTTCTGACAACTGCCTTTAGGACAAATGGCCTGTGTTAAGCCAAAGAGGACCAAGCGCCATTTAGAGGTACCTTCCTAAAAATCGCTATCGCAGCTAATGTAGAACTATAAACACCTACATCAATTTATTTCTGAGAACTCAAATAGTAATCGATAGCAAATAAGTACTTTTAAACTTTCTATGATAATGGTTAATAATCGAAAAATTATTTTTTTCATTAAAAATACCAGGAAAAAAATATGGCGCTCAGTTCGCTTTGGCTTAACGCAGGTCAAATATACTTGAAATCAAACGGGTTTCAAAACTTTTCGATTTGTTCTATTGTTTTCAAGAAAATCATTCACCTTTTCATTTTTCTTCTGTATTCCCGGGATCCCGGGATTTCCCGGGAAATTTATTATTTATTTCCCGAATCCCGGGAAGCTGAAAACCGTCGGGAAATGGAAGCTCTACTTTCAACCATCTTGTGAAGCTCAGTAGATATTTTTTGATACCTCGCATGATGAAGGTTTACGATTTGATAAAAGTGACCCTCTGGGACCATATTCCGGAATCACCGGAACTGACCAACATGGCCTATTGGCCTCGAAACTTGTTTTCATTGCTTTCAACCATCTTATGAAGCTCAGTAGATGTTTTTTGATACGTCGCATGATGAAGGTTTACGATTTGATAAAATTGACCCTCTGGGACCATATTCCGGAATCACCGGAACTGGCCAACGCGGCCAATTGACCACGAAACTTGTTTTCAATGCTTTCAACCATCTTGTGAAGCTCAGTAGATGTTTTTTGATACGTCGCATGATGAAGGTTTACGATTTGATAAAAGTGACCCTCTGAGACCACATTCCGGAATCACCGGAAATAGCCATCGTGGCCAAATGGTCTAAATACTTGTTTTCAATGCCTTCAACTAAATTGTAAAGCTCAGTAGATGTTTTTGGATAGTGCGACGTATCATTGAATGGTTTGCAATTTGTTAAAAGTGACCGTCTGGGACCCAAATCCGGATTCACCGGTGAACCGGTCAAGTGTCCTCGTAGTCTGAAAATAGTTCGATTTGGTTCTCACACACAGGTTTTTGCCGCTTACACTGACTTTGTGATTCTTGGAGTCATTTTTTCAATGGATCCAAAGAGCATTCATTATTGGCCTCTTGTAACCAGTTCCAGGCCCCTCGGGGAAGATTGGCCAAACATCAAATTACTCTAGTATGATGTATTTTAGTAAATCCTGCAAATTTTAAAACAGTTTAAGCATTGTCCCATAGAACATTTCCATGTTATTAATAAAAAACCCCAAATGGCAAATCCGACTTACCCCAACGCAATCCGGAATAACTCCGGTATTTTTGGACCATGGCGGACGATATTCCAGTAGTATAAACTAGAGGAATATCCGGTTCTTTTGACATATAAACCATCAAAATTAGTCAACTCTGTCAAAAAAAATTCTGCTAAAATCTCAACCCGAGCGTTTAGGTGTTAAGGCCCGAACACAATCAATGCGGTTGCGGCACGACACGGTGCGGCAAATTTTTAAAACAATGTGCTTGCATGCAAGCACCCACAATCAGTGCGGTGCGTCGCGTTGCGGCAACTGCGGCGTTGTACTAAATTTTAAAATTTCTCAAAAAATGCGATGCGGCAGAGTGCGGCAAGCACCTTGACGCTTTGAATATGTTCAATCTTGTCAAAATAATTGAATGTTAAGCTACCACTAGTGTAAATTCAAATTTGTTGTGTTTTTTATGTGAAAACAGGTAGAAAAACTGCATTTTATTAATATATCGAAGCGGTTGGTCCCACAGGTGAATTTCGTGAGGACCATAGAATTTACTATCGCATTTTCCAATGAGGAATAGTAAAATGGTACGGGTTTTTGCAATTTGTTTGAAGATCGCTTCATTATTACCATGATAAAGTTGTTTAACTTTAAATATGTAGTTTGTTATAGAAATATGTAAATTTGGATTTTGCACATAGTGTACTTCGTATGCTGTATGAATTGTTTAAAGCAATCAGATTCTACCGAACTAGTATTTTTTTTTTTTTTTTTTTTTTACAATGGAGAAGACCTTTATGTCCTAGCCCAGTACACGTGCTAACGGTAGGGTCCAATCTACCACACGGGGTGCACTGGGGGCGTGTCGGACTCGAATGGTGACCAGCCATTAATACCGACTAAACTCCATTGGGCTCCGCCATCGTTCCTCCCAGGAACTACCTCTCGGTATTACTTCTGGGGGGATGGCTGTACTGAATGTACTCATTCACTCTCACTCACGCGATCATACATCCTGTATGAGGCTTACTTGGGTGCTCTCTAAATCACACTTTGATTCACTCTCAAACACTCCCACATGAGGCTGACTTTTGTGCTCACCTTTTACGTTCCATGCGAGGCTGACTTGTGTGCTCACCTTACTCATTCCTTGCTAGGCTTACTTTTGTGCTCGCCCTACCCATACATGTGAGGCTGACTTGGGTGCTCACCCTATCACCTGATTCACTCTCAATCGTGCCACTCTATTGTACCTTTGTCACTCCCTCTGGCATCCCATGTGGGACATTTTTCTTAGGCCCCACTTCTGACATACCATGCGAGGCTGACTTTTGTGCTCACCTTTTTCATTCCTTGCTTGCTACCAACCTGTGAGGCTGACTTTTATGCTCACCCTTAACATGCAGTGTGAGACTGACTTGGATGCTCACCCTATCACTCCTCTGCCACGCCATGAGGCATCGATAGCTTAGTTCCAACATACTACGCTACGACCCTCCCGTCTTGGCATGAGGCAGTCCACTTATACGCCTATACACTCACTCTTCTGTCTTGCTTCGGGGTGGCTGGGTTTACCCCTTACGCGGTTGCCATTCGCTGCGCCAACCTACCTCGGCATGAACAGACCATTCACTCTCTTATTTTGCGCTTGGCCTTTTTCGCTCCAACTAACCAATCACTAGTTAGCCGTGCCCGCCGTCTGTTGCTCGGTTCGCCAGATTACCTGTAGCCTACTGGCAATCTGGATGGTAGCAGCCGAGACTGCGTTCCACTTCTCCACCGTTTGACACATCCGCTGAATAAGGGTATCCGGGGTTGTGTCCCAGCCACAGACGTCAAGCATTGCTCTTCTTTCGACGTCGAACCGATGACATACGAACAGTATGTGCTCGGCAGTTTCATCTACACCTGGGCAGTCCGGGCAGACTGGGACCTCCGCGTGTCCGAACCTGTGGAGGTACTGACGGAAACAGCCATGGCCTGACAAGAATTGTGTCAGGTGGAAGTGAACTTCCCCATGGGGTCTTCCCACCCAGCTCGATATGCTAGGTATCAGCCGGTGGGTCCACCTACCTTTCGAGGAGTTGTCCCACTCACGCTGCCATCTGGCGACCGAGGTCACCCTGGTGCGCTCGCGGGCTCCCCTATTTCCACGTAGCTCAAAGCACTCCTCATCTTCCCGAATGACCAGCCCGACTGGCATCATGCTCGCTATCACGCAGGATGCATCGTGTGATACCGTGCGGTAGGCAGATATCACTCTGAGGCACATCACGCGGTAGGTGCTCTCCAGTTTCTGTAGGTAACTGGTTACCCTCAGTGCTCTTGACCATGACGGGCCGCCGTACCTGAGGATAGATACGGCAACGCCTGCCAGTAACCTACGTCTACTGGCGCACACCTTTGAGCTGTTGGACATCATTCTCGATAGTGCCGCAACAGCAGTCGACGCTCTCTTGCACGTATAGTCGACATGGCTGCCGAAGGTCAGCTTGTCGTCTATAATGACTCCGAGAGACTTCAGACTTCGCTGTGAAGTGATCGCGACTTCTCCCACATGGATAACTGCATGTTGTGCCGACTTGCGGTTGTTGACGATAACTACCTCCGTCTTATGATGAGCGAGCTCCAGGCCTCTCGCGCTCATCCATTCCTCCACCGTGCTAATCGCGTGTTCTGCGGTTAGTTCTACCTCAGGAATTGACTCCCCGTAGACCTCCAAGGTTACGTCGTCGGCAAAGCCGACGATCTTGACCCCAGGAGGGAACTTCAGTCTCAGAACCCCGTCATACATGAGGTTCCATAGCACCGGGCCTAGGATCGAGCCCTGCGGGACTCCGGCGGTAATCGGAACCCTTTTCTGACCGGCATCGGTCTCGTATAGCAGTACGCGGTTTTGGAAGTAACTTTCCAGGATCCGGTACAGACCCACCGGTAGGCTAAGCCGGTGTAACGAGAGCGCGATGGCATCCCAGCTTGCGCTGTTGAATGCATTCTTCACGTCAAGTGTCACTAACGCACAGTATCGAATACCTCGCCTTTTTCGTTGGATCGCTATCTCGGCAGTATTTATCACTGAGTTGAGAGCGTCCACTGTGGACTTACCCTTCCGAAAGCCAAACTGGTTGCTTGACAGACCGTCCGTACCTTCCGCGTACGGGGTGAGCCTGTTGAGGATGATCCTCTCAAGCAGTTTGCCAGTCGTGTCTATCAGACAGATTGGTCTGTACGCCGATGGGTCGCCTGGCGGCTTCCCGGGCTTCGGCAACAGCACCAGTTTCTGCCTTTTCCATCTATCGGGGAAACGGCACTCGTCAAGGCATCTCTGCATAGCTAGCCTGAACATGTTCGGGTTCGCTATGATCGATGCCTTGAGAGCGTTGTTCGGAACTCCATCCGGCCCTGGAGCTTTGTTCATTGCTAGGGATTTAGCCACTGCGAGTAGTTCTTCGTTCGTCACTGGAGCCACCATTTCGACCGTGCCCGCACTGTCTCGTAGTGCAGGTGGCCAGGGGCTTGTGGCTCGAGACGGGAAGAGTACTTCGATAATCGTTGCCAACCGGTCCGGAGACCGTTCTGGGGGTGAGGAGCCCCCTTTGGTCTTGGCCATCACAATCCGGTAGGCGTCACCCCACGGATTCGCGTTGGCACTCTCACACAGGTTGTCGAAACACTCTCTCTTGCTGCTTTTAATAGCCTTGTTAAGGGCTAATTTCGCAGCTCGAAACACTTCACGGCGGTTCTCTCTTGCATCCTCGGTGCGAGCTCTTTGCATCCTACGTCTAGCTCTGAGACAGGCTGACCGTAGAGCTGCAATCTCGGCACTCCACCAGTATACCGGGCATCTACCGTTTCTTGGCAGTGTTTTTCTCTCGGCATGGTGGCGTCGCACGCGCGTGATAGAACAGCTACCAGCGCATCCCCGCTTAGACTGTCGGTGTTGGCCTCCAGTCCCAGGGCCGCGGTGAAAGCTTCGCTGTCGAAGTGATTGGACTTCCACCCGCGTACCTGACAGGGATCTCCCGCCCTCGGATGCTGCACACCATAGTTGATCTTAAAGCGGATTGCTAAATGATCACTATGGGTGTAGCCTTCGTCTACCCTCCATTCCATGCCTGGAGCCAGACTCGGGCTGGCAAAGGTCAAATCAATCCACGCCTCCACTCCGTTTCTACGGAATGTACTAGCGGAGCCATCATTAGCTAGCACAGTATCGAGTTTCGCAAACGCTTCCATTAGCGCTTGACCCCTGCTATTTGTACAGCGGCTGCCCCACTCCACTGCCCAAGCGTTGAAGTCTCCCGCTATTACTACCGGTTTCCGGCCCACGAGGTCCGACGAGAGCCTGTCGATCATCTGGTAGAACTGTTCTATTGGCCACCTTGGTGGGGCGTAGCAGCTGCAATAGAACACACCATTGATCTTGGCAATCGCCACACCCTCGGCGGAGGGGTGTATTACCTCTTGAACCGGGAACCTTCCCGTTGTACAGATTGCCACCATTCCAGACCCGTCCGACACCCAATTGCCGTTGCCGGCAGGGATGCTGTACGGGTCTGATAAGAGGGCGACATCTGTCCTCGACTCCGAGACCGACTGCCACAGCAGCTGTTGGGCTGCTGCACAATGGTTAAGATTTAGCTGTGTGACTCTCACGGCTTCTTCTTATTTAACTCGCCGAAGGGACACGAAGGTCCGCCCATAGCATGTTTATGGGCTTGCTTCTTAGAGGTGCAGATAAGGCACTTATATGCCTTAGTGCACCCCCGCTCTTTATGCCCCTCCTCGCCGCATCGACGACATAGCTTACTCCTGTCTAAGCCTTTGCATTCATAAGCTTTATGGCCGGATTCTAGGCACCGATAGCACCTGTCCACTGAAGGCGGCTGGGGTATACTAATAGGGCATACCGACCAGCCGATCTTCAGCTTCCCTTTCTCGGTTACCTTTTTGGCATCCGCATTCAGTAGCCTGAGGTAGGCTACTTGGGTGCCAGAGGGTCCGTCCCTCAATCGCACAGAGGCCCGCTCGATTGTGACGCCGCAGTGCTCCTTGACGGCTGCGACGACGTCTTCTGCGGTCGCGAACTCGTCCAAGTGCTTGCACTGGAGAGTTGTTTCCGCACCTAGCGACCTGATTTGGGCGCCCTCGCCAAGGACCTCTTGAGCCAAGGCCTTATATATTGCACTTGATTGTGCGCCTCGCTTCAGCACCAGGAGCATCTCTCCCGTGTTGGTGCGTCTTACGCTACGCACATCCTGCCCAAGGGCCGAGAGGCTTTCGGCCGCCTTCATCGATTTAAGGACATCGGCGTATTTGTCCTTGTCGGTTTTTAACCACAAGGCTTCGCCTCTGTCCTTGGCCTTCCTCGCAGGCCGCGGTACCTCCGGTTTCGGTGCCGGCTTTTTCTTGGTAACCAGCGTCCAGGGGTTTGAGCCCCCCTGCCCCGGTCGTGTCGGGTTGCTGGTACCATCGCTCTCCACAGCGAGGTCACTCTCGCCCTCGCTTACCTCACCCAGGCGGCGTTTGACCTTGACGGTTGCACGCCGAGTGGTGTCGGTTTTGGCACCCTCTCCTGGCGACATCCTAGGGCGCTTCGCATTCGATGCCGTCTTGCGATTGCCCTTTCCCTTTCCCTTCGAGGGGAACTCGGTCGCCGCTCCGATCGACGTGGCTGCTCCATAGAAGGTAAAGGCCACTGTCTGTGAACCTCTATTAACCTTCTCTCTTTCCTCCCTATTGGAGGCTGTCTGGGTTTCTCTGTCAGGCCTCTCCCGACATTCCACCCTCTCAACATATGCCTGCTGTTCCTGTCTTGCGACACGAACAGCTTTCCGGAGCTCCAGAAGGCTCAACTTCAACTCCTTGGCTATGTTCTGCTTTGCGCTAGCGAAGTCGATTATAGCATCGAGTTGCTTCGCTACTTTGCGCATCGCAGCTATTGGCCCCTCCGATGCATTGGTAGGGGTATTGCCTACCGCTGCTGGGGGGTCACTGGTGCTTTCGAGTACAGCACTCATCGTTCCACTACTCTCCCCACGGGGGGGAGACCTCGCCAAACCACCTCTTGCGAAGGGGTTTGGCACCTCCGTCTGTTTATTTTTATTTTTATTTTGCTCCATGAAAAGTCCCACGAGTAGCGCGAGAAATATATGTCCGCCACGCCAGAGCTCCGCATTAGCGTGGTAAGGGACGCTTACTGTGGGGGTTGCCCAGATACCCCACAGGCTCCGTTAACGATCGAGCATCTTTTTCACCCCCTCGATCACTCATCCCTCGGCACGGGTCGCTTCACGCCTTGGAATTGGGGTTACCGAACTAGTATAGGAGTGCTAATGTGTCATGTTGCCGGACCTCTATATAAAGCAGAACATGTACGTCGAATACATTGAGCAATCATCCAAAAAGTGTTAGCTAAAAATGAACCTTTCAGTTTTGCATTTCGATATTTTGGATGACACATAATGTTATACTTGCTGAAAGGAAAGAGAAATTTGGAAATGACATTAACATTTTGGATTACCTGGATTGATTTTATAATTAAATCCTAGGGGGAAAGCACTCTAAACTTGATCTGAGCATACGGCCCCTAAGAAGTCGGGAACATGACCGAGGTTGCCGGGGTTATGGATCATTCGAATCCGCTAGAACAAGTCGAAAACAGCATCACCGGAAAATCGGCGGTTTTCACGTGTAAAAGAACTAGATTTTGGTCATAACACGAAAGAATGTGAAGATTCTCTTATTCCGTTCAAAAATCAAAGTCGATTCCACTGAATACCGAAATCGTCATTTAGATCGGTCAAGGTCAAAATTATTGACAATTTGCAGCAGTATCAAGAATCGAAACGTTTGAAAAAAATTCTCAAGGAAAATCACTTGCAGATTAACATCTAACCTAGCACAAATAGCTGACCACAGATTTGGGTTATATTCCGAACATGCAGTGATCGTGTGACACTGAGCACATTGGTGGAAGTTAACTCAAGCCCCGAAATGAACCGATAGAAATCCCTCCCTTAGGTTGGTGGTATTGACGGCGTTGTATATGTCAAGCAATATTACATATTTCGGTTCCTATAACTTCAATGTATTAACTATATATCCCCAAATATTACTGGTTTTTATCATATATCTTCATTACGTTTACTGGAAAGCAACCCTGCATATTTTATTAAAGATGTGGGTTACTGTTCAAAATGACCTCAAAATGTTGATGGGGTGTATTGAGGAGGCCGGACCCCATTATGCCTTTTTAACGTTTCATGCTCTTCAAAATTCCCACAAGGTCAAGGCCAACTATCAGTCGTAATAAAAAATAGATTTCATGAGACTTTTTGCGACATTTATTTTTTTTTTAAACTATAGTATTCGAAGTATTAATGAATATTTATGTGTAGTGTATTGCTTTGTATTTTTACTATCTTGTAGAATCTTTCCCTGTCGTTCTAATTTGGCTAAAGCTAGACACCATCAACCAATCTGCGATATGTATCCAGCACGAGTCACGATTTGACAAGTACGCGTGTTGGCGATTGAGGTAAAACCGCAAAATCCTTATTATATCACCATATTATCTGCAATCACAAAAATTACGCCAGACGTGTCAACGCAGAAATCAGTTCTCGGTTGAAATTAGTTCCGTCGACCAGTAACAAGATCGTGGCACGCCCTTCATTATATTTCCAAAGGTACGTTCGTACTCCTCGAGGTTAAATTTCTGAACAGCGTGAAACGGTTGTACGAGGTAATGACTGCTACTTATGACTATAGTTATCGTTGCGTTCACGCAACTCATCGCAGTGAAACGGCTGCTCTCGACACTCGGTTATTGCTGTGTGTCCTGCTGCACCATGGCCTCTAGCTGTATTTTATGCTACAACATCCCTTAGCAAATATTTGTTTGCGATTCCATTGCATCCTGGTGCAATAACGCCCACTTTAATGACGACGCTAACATTTACTTTTGAAACGACTTGACAAGATATTTTCTTCAGTATAAGTGATTCGTGAACCAATTCGCGCAGAAGTGATTTCCCGTTCGAGAGACTTGATTTTCCATCATCGATTTACTTTTTACTTTTATTTCAAAACTAAGGGCAGTTTGCACTTCCGGCCCCTGTTACTCTAGCGAAAGTTCATGGATGGAATAATATTTTTTTGGTATTTTTCTTGACATTTTATAAAAAATAACTGGTAGTCTTATTTATGCAATGTGAAACAAAGGAGATTCAAAATAGCCCCAATCCCTGTTGGCAACTCCGGAAAAAAATCCAACCTCGTGCGGATTAGTGGTTTTACT
Organism: Topomyia yanbarensis; assembly: GCF_030247195.1. Lineage (NCBI taxonomy): Eukaryota > Metazoa > Arthropoda > Insecta > Diptera > Culicidae > Topomyia > Topomyia yanbarensis. The sequence continues at coordinate 231,565,800 of NC_080671.1, forward strand.
GGAAGCGTTCTCGACTAATTCATTGGCCAAAACGGAGAGACGAAGCGTCTGCGAGACAATGTTTCCATCCGGAGCACTGCTCTGGGCTCTAAAAAGTACTTTCAACTAGTCCCGCGTTATCTTGATGTTTACACTGAATAGTATTACGTCAACGCGCAAGAGTCCATGACATGATCCACTTCAATGTTGTACGTCACATTCACCTTCACTTCAGGTATTATTCACACATGCCTTGAACGACCGATAAAGTGCAAGGGTTCAAGGCAAAGGTTACACGTTTCGTATCCAGTTCGTATCAATCACTCGGAGTGATCGGTTGAGTGTTTATCGCTGTAGCTCTGTGATTCCCCGAAAAAGTCAGCACTCGGTTACGCTACCGGGACCTTTCTTCGCTCGAGCTCAGCCTCCTAGACCTTATCGGCTCGGCCTCCGCCATCCGACGCTTTCGTCGCGCTACCGTGGTTATACCTTTACGTTAGTGCAGTGTCCCGTAACCCGGTCAGTAGTGTGAAACAGAAGTGATACTGGTCCCACTTCTCGGCGGGCCTCCGCCAGTCGGAGGGACGGCTACGCCGCCAAAGTCCTCCCCCACCGACACCGATAAAAACCCAGGCCTACTAGGGCCTTTTTGTGAAAAAAATTGTACAGTGATAAAAGTGGCAAGTACCAGGAGCGCAGACTTTGAAGTAGGTGAACAACTCGCGCCTCCATTGAGTTTGAAAAGTTAAATCGGTGAACGGATTGCGCCTCCATTGCGCGAAAATTCAAACCCGGTAAAAAACCTTGCGTCCCCATCAGTGCGAACCGTGAGTGACTTATATGCGTGATAAGTGTCGAACCCAAACGTGGAAGATCCAAATCGGACAACAGTGTCGGCACCAGTCTTCGGTACGAGAGTGAAGTGACGAACCTCAGACGAGTTTGAGACTCGACGACCCTGTCTGGTGGTACAATACCTCTTTAGGTATACGCACCAAGAGTCTAGTGTAAGGGGAAACCACCCACATAAAGGAGACCGTCCAACGCAGGATCACACAACTTAAAGGTAATTTCTGTTCAAAGACCACAATTTATTGAACAATTGACCTCATGAGCGCAAACCAGTGGCCCCCGGGAGGGGGGCCATCACCCAGTCATGCACTCCCGTCCTACCTGAACTCCGGCGATGACATCGACCAACAAACACTACTACTGCGCGCGGCTAGAGATGAAAATGGGGTATGCGGGAAACTCCCTACTAACCCATTTCTGATTCATTTAACCCTCAAAAACGCCTTGGGAACGGAACCAACAAAATGGGTCTCGGCAGTTAAAGAGGCAAGAGGGACCCAGTACGCTCTTCGAACTTCTTCACAGAGAACCTATGACCGACTGTTAAAAATCGATCAGCTAGCCGATGGACAGAAGATCGAAATAATCCCGCACCCATTCCTGAACAAAGTCCAAGGCCTACTTTACGATTTGGACACCATCAACATGGAAACATCGACCATCCTGGAACAGCTAAAGGGGCAAAGGGTCATAGAGGTTCGAAGGATCACCAAAAAAGTTAACGGTAGCCTCTCAAACACTCCGCTTCTGGTACTCTCCTTTTCTGGATCCCACCTACCGGAAACAATCTTCCTGGGTATGGTGCGTGTTAAAATTAGGCGATATTATCCGAGCCCGATGCAATGTTTCCGCTGTGGAAAATTCGGCCATGGATCGAGGGTATGCAGTCAGAAAGAGGTGTGTCTCAACTGTAGCGGAGAACACGAAGTCAACAAAGAAACTCCTTGCAAAGCGGAGAGCAAATGTGTTAATTGCGGCGACAAGCATTCAGCCAGGGATCGACAGTGCCCATTTCAGATGAAGGAAGCGCAAATCATCAAACTGAAAATCGATGGAAATTGAACGTTCCCCGAGGCCAGAGCACTGGCCCTTCAAAACAATGTCCATAGCTCCTTTGCAGACACTCTTAAAAGAAATCTCACGCCCACAGTTGACGAAAGAGACCGAACCATAAACGCCCTGTTGGGGGAAGTCGCCAAGCTCAAGGAGCTGGTAGCAAACCGACCGACGACGGAAACTAAGGACACTGAGACCCAACGGCTGAAAGAAGAATTAATTTCCACAAAAAAAGAGAACAAAGAGCTACGAAATGAACTAGCGGCGCTAAGAAAAACCGTTGAGGAGTTGAAAAAACACTTTATGGTCAAAAAGGCAGGCGAATCCATCAAATCGATGGGGCCCCCAGTAATCAACCGTGACCCGAGAGCAATGTCGATCGACAGAATGCAAAATATCCAGGCAACCACAGCAACCTCAAGTACCGGTGAAAGAAGATCCAGCCGAAACAGATACAAGCAAGAACATCGTCCGGAAGACACAGACAAATCACGCAGCCCGATCAACAAAGATCCCCAAAGCAAAGGAATCGGAATCGCACAGGAAGGAACCGTACCAAAAAAATCAAAGCCCAATCAACCACAAAATAAAAATCGTGAAATACCTACCGACAGCAGCGAGCTCATCTCGGATTGAAAAATCTGAAAATATCAACAGCAGCTAAACCTCAAACAAGTGAAACAATTTATAAACGAAACCATGCAACAAACACAACAAATAGCACCAACGATTAAACAAATACAAACAAAGGAAACAGCTACAGCTGCACCAAACGCTACACACTCGAACAACCACCCCAACACCAACAAGCTCATCTCACACCGTAGCCCACCCGGGGAAATAGTCCTCTACATACTATCCGAAACAGCCAGCTGCTCTGTCAGGGAGAAAGCCTTCACCCCTGCACCGGCCCCGACCGGGGTAGTACCGACTCCAGTCGACGAGCCTCCGGCGGCTGCTGGTGTAGGGGACCCGGCTTTACCCCGGGTAAGTCGCAATACACTTCCTCCCACCAACGAACAGCCGTACCTCTCGGAACTACTTGCAGACAAATCACCACCCCCACCCCTCAGCTCTAACACCGAGAAGACAAAGAAAGGAATCCGACCCTTACCGACCAACACTAGTACTAAGCAACCAACGAATGACAGGCTTCGCATCGTGCAATCAACTGAAGACATAGTCAACCCAATCCATGCGGACCCCTTGCCATACCCACTGTGGTCACTAGAAGGGCAGCCCGCTAGTCCACCCAAACACGACTGCCAACTGAGCTACTCCTCCACTAATTTCAGCAGCACAAAACACGACTGCAAGTCAACTGAAAATTTAAACCACAACATAACATCCGAAACTGTCAGCCGCACGTTCAGGGAGAAAGCCTTCTCCCCTGCGCCGGCCCTGACCGGGGTAGTACCGACCATAGTCGATGAGCCTCCGGCGGCTGCCGGCGCGGGGGGCCCGGCTTGCCTCCGGGTAAGTCGCAATACACCCCCTGCCATCAAGGAACCGTACTCCTCCGAATTTCTTCCAGACAAACAAACATCGAAGGGAAACCGACACCTACTGACGAACCCTAGCACAAATCAACCAGCGAATGATCACACTAAAAGCTCATCCCACCGAGAACCAAGCCCCGTTGCCGGATGCTCCTGGCACCCAATTAGGTTCCACACCTGGCAACCGACTGAATTCGCTTCAGTCAGCCTAACCCGCGTTGACCTCCCGAACCACCACCAACAACCGTACTCCCCAGCCGGTGAACCAGACTCTCCCAGCCGGAATCCACCCGGAAGCCTCAGCGCACGACAGCCGGGACTCAAAATTAATAGGGACCTACAACGCCAAACAGCACATTAGCACAAACCTATAAAAGTAAAACCGCATCCAAAGGACTCAACACAACGATCACCCACTCCAATCGCCGGATGCTCCTGGCACCCGGTATCCTTCCTAACAAGGCGCACAACAAACGATACTCCAGTATTAAGCCACCGAGATATAACCAACGAATCACACCCCGTAACCGAGAATATCAAGCGCAAGAGCGATAAGGAAAAAGCCTTCTCCCCTGCACCGGCCCTGCTCGCGGATGTACCGGATCCCACCGATGAACCTTCGACGGCTGCTGGTGCAGGGGGCCCGGCTACCCCCCGGGTAAGTTCAGCTCTCCAATCCACACTCCGAGAACAGCTAAGCGCCCCGAACCCTCTTTCAGAAAATGTTTGCCCAGCTGACGTCCTGGATATCACACGTCCAGGAAGACGATTCACCGGCCAAACTCACGCGGACCCTCTGCCACTCCCTCGACGGTCGCAGGAAGGGCAGTCCGTCTGTCAAACCGAACATCCAACTGAAAAACAAACCGCCATATCCGAAATAGATTGCTGTACGGCCAGGGAAAAAGCCTCCTCCCCTGCACCGGCCCTGACCGTGGACGTCCCGGTTCCGACCGAAGAACCTCCGGCGGCTGCCGGTGCAGGGGGCCCGGCTCCCCCCCCGGGTAAGTTACCACAATCCAAAATCTCGCCAAGACCAGAATAGTGCCGCATCCATTTCAGACAGCACGCCTAGCATCGGTAACAATTTGCACAACACCGACGACGAATATACCTACTCCATCAGCCAGCCTACCAGACGACCCAAATCCTACGGAGCTCGCGGTCTGTCTACCCTCGCCCTTCAGTGGAACATCAATGGGCTGAGACACAACCTCGGGGACCTGCAAAGTATTATCTCTCGCCTTGAACCACTCTGTCTTGTCATCCAGGAGACCCACCTTCGCCCTGGTTCGGGTATCGGTACGAATGGGAGACGGCCAAAGGAATCAACAATTATCAAACCATCGGTCTGGGCATCAAAGCAGAACTTCTGTCGGAGCACATCCCCCTCAATACCAAATTGATTGCTGTAGCCAGGAGACTGTCAACCCCCATTCGGTGCTCCATCGTATCCATATACATACCACAAGGAGTCAATGACATCCGAAACCAACTGATCGACCTCATTCAACAGATTCCTGCTCCGTTCATCGTAATGGGGGATTTAAACGCCCACCACACCGCTTGGGGGTCGGATAAGTGCTGCCACCGCGGTAATGAGATACTTAGAGCCATCGAAGAAAGCAACGCCGTGGTCCTCAACGACGGCAGTACAACCTTCATCCGCGGAAACTCCACATCGGCCTTGGGCGTAACCTTCTGCTCCAACACCATTGCTAGAACCTGCGGCTGGGCGAGATCCGATGACACAGCAGGGAGTGACCACTTTCCCATCGAAATCTATCTAAATCGACCTCCACCCAAAACTACCCGCCGTCGCCGGTGGCTGTACGATAACGCTGACTGGGAGACTTTTGACGCAGACCTCCAGTCCAACCTTGACCGGGACCGCACCTACACCCCGGAAGAGCTCTCCGAACTGATTATCCAAGCTGCAGAATTAAGCATCCCTCAAACTAGTGGGGTCGTGCCCCGCCGCGCCATCTACTGGTGGAATCCAGACGTCGCCTCCGCCATCAAGACACGTAGGAAAGCACTACGTCTTCTACAAAAAACTCCCCTTAACCACCCCCTACGTGATGAAAGAGCAGCCGAGTTCAGGAGACTCCGCAATCTAGCTAGGAAAACCATCCAAGAAGCCAAAGAAATCAGCTGGTCCAACTTCTTGGACGGCATACACCCAGATTCCCCAACACCTGAGTTATGGAGACGGGTCAATGCTCTCAGCGGTAAACGGCGACAAAACGGTTTCTCTCTGGCAATCAACGATGTAACAATCACCGACCCAAGGGAAATAGCAAACAGAATCGGCAGCCATTTCCAATCGCTATCCGCAAACGACGCCCTCCCCGTCGCCTTCGTCCGATACAAGACACGTCTCGAAGCAACCCCCATCACCTTTTCACCAAACTCTACAGCGGAATATAACAAACCCTTCTCCGGGACGGAACTCACTGCCGCCCTTAGGACAGCCCGAGGAAAATCGGTTGGCCCCGACAGAGTAGGGTACCCAATGTTAAGACATCTTCCCCCAGGCGGGAAAAGGGCACTCTTGGATGCCTTCAATAGAATCTGGGAAGGTGGAAACTTCTCAGACGACTGGAAACTTGCCTACATAGTGCCAATTCCCAAAAAGAGTAAAGGCACACGATCACCGAGCGACTTCCGTCCCATAAGTCTACTTTCATGTACCGCGAAGATTCTAGAAAGAATGGTCAACCGTCGGCTGATTACATGGCTGGAAGAAGGCAAATTTCTTGACAACCGCCAATTTGCCTTCCGGAAAGGACTCGGGACAGGAATCCACTTGGGATCCTTCGGGGAACTGATCGAAGAAGCGAGAGCGAAAAACTTACATGCCGACATCGCCATCTTAGACGTGGGGAAAGCCTACAATACAGTGTGGCGTGAAGGAGTACTGCGAGAGCTGCACCGATGGGGCATCCAGGGCAATCTCGGAGCCTTCATTCAGAATTACCTAAAGGATCGACGATTTCAGGTATACATCGGCGGCGAACTCTCCGACGAATTCTGGGAGACCAACGGAGTCCCACAAGGATCAGTGCTTGCAGTAACGCTATTCCTAGTTAGGATGAACTCAATTTTTGATTCACTACCCAAAGGAGTCTACGTGTTCGTCTATGCGGACGACATCATCCTAGTTGCCTTGGGAAAAACGATCCCCCGCACCCGGATCTCTCTTCAAGCCGCCGTCAATGCGATCGGACGATGGGCTCTAGCTACCGGCTTCAACATCGCTGCTTCGAAGTGTGCGATTACTCACTGCTGCGGATCCTTTCACCCCGCCAACGCCAGACCGGTGTCGCTCAACGGGGTCCAGATACCCTTCCGAAAAGAGCCGAAAGTGCTTGGCATCACACTGGACAGAAAATCTACCTTTGTTCCACACTTCCGCCAAGTAAAGAGGGACTGCGAGAGCCGAAAGCGGCTGGTCCGAACGATATGCTCTCGCCACCCCAAAAACAACAGAAAAACCGCAATCAACGTGAGCCGCGCCTTAATCCACAGCAGGATATACTACGGCATCGAATTGACTTGTCGCAACCTAGACGGACTGGTCGAGGTCCTCGGCCCGTTGTATCATGGAGCCGTCCGACTAGCCTCCAACTTGCTGCCAAGTACACCTGCCGAATCCGCCTGCGTTGAGGCGGGAGTTCTTCCCTGCCGCTGTGGCAGCATTCAGGAGAAGTCTCGGATTCTTGGAAAAAACCTCGGGAGGTGAATGCTTCGCTCTTTCCATGGCCAAGGACCTCCACAACAAGTACGCAAACAGCCCCTTACCGCCAATCGCCCGCCTACATCGGGTGAGACATCGTGCGTGGAACGACCCGAGTCACAACATCGACTACAGCCTATCTCTGGTCGTCAAAGCAGGCGACCCCCCTAACCGCATCGGAGCCCACTATCAAAAACTAGTCAACCGGAAATATTCAGGCCACCTTCAAATATTCACCGACGGATCTAAGGCTGACGATGGAGTGGGAGCGGGGATCAGTGGCCTGGATAGCGGACTCTCCTTCCGCTTACCCTCCTCGTGGTCAATCTTCTCAGCAGAGGCTGCCGCCCTGGCAGTAGCAATGGAAAAAAGACCCACCGACTCCCCGACGGTCATTTTCACCGACTCGCTCTCCGTGTTAATGGACATCGAAAGCGGAACATCGAAGCACCCTTTCGTACAGGCCATTGAAGCCTACCGCGACCCACTCTTGTCCATCTGTTGGGTTCCAGGCCACAGCGGAATAAAAGGGAACGTTGACGCAGATCGATTGGCCTCCCTCGGCAGGCGGACATGCGCCCAACTCTCGGCTGAAACACCAACAACCGATATCATTCGAGAGTTCAACGCAAGCATCCAAACCAATTTCATCAACCACTGCCGAAACTCCCGCGGCCATACGCAAAAAATCAAAGGCTCCCCCGACGTATGGATCGACCGCAACAACCAAATAGAGCAGAAGATCCTCTCCCGGCTTCGAGTCGGCCACACCAGATTGACCCACGCACATATGATAGCCAACAACCCCATTCCTAAATGCACCCCGTGCAACACGCGCCTGACCGTCGAGCACATTCTGTGCAACTGTGAGGAACTCGAAGATCTACGACAACAATACAACATGCCGCGATCGATCAGAGACATCCTCTCGAACGACCCTGCCCAGGAACAAGCATTGCTATCCTTCATCAAGGATGCCGGACTATACGACGGCATCTAACGACGAAACCAGAAGAAAACCGAACGCGGCCCTCCGCCACACTCCGCCGAGTTGTGGGGAGGTTTCCCGCGGCCCATCCAACAACCAACCCTGCGCAAATATCACGATAGCATCTGACGGAACTCTGGAGTACATTTAGAAACAAGTAACAACATCATTACAAATCAAATGTATAGCTTTTATTCTTTTATCAGCGAATGACCCGCCGTGGTTAAAGCTGCAATAAACAACTAACTAACTAACGTTTCGTATCCAATATGGAACACAACTCCGGATCGTGATTCTGTAGTAGCAACCGTAAGATAAACTTCCATTTTAAATGCGAATCTTAGGGATGTCCATATTCCAAATTGATTCAGTAATTTTGGAACGCGGTCACCAATCATCAACGCTCATACAAGCTTCATTGCGCTTAGCCGGAGTCTCTAGTGATATAGGGGTACTCCCTTATACAGCCCATGCAAACATTAAAAAGTCCACGTGAATATAGAAACGAGCACGCAGCTGTTCATAGGAATTCATACACGAGAAATCACATACATGCTATCACAGATGATTAGCTAACGGCACGTGATCTATCACGTTACCATACAAACGCCCGTGTCTTTAGCTATAATACAAACCTAATCACAACCGCGCTCATGTAATCGCGGTACATGATCGAAGAAACACTACACACAAACATGAAAAGCCCACTCTCAAGAAACGTCCCCGTAACATTCAAACGGAAACAGGCGATTATACCAAATGACGCATGCTAACGAACGCTATGCAAAAGCGCCAGACACGCACACACATAGTAGCACACATTTTTGCTTATACCCCTTCCCCGTTATGTCACTCACATTTTATAATCCAATCTCCGCTCAATAACGCAGCATAATTTATGCGTGTCCTTTATCTTTTTTCGGCTGTCTACGTTGGGATCAGTACTTCAAAGAAAGAATGATCACGTTGCAATCAGGGTCTAGATTACATTCTGGCGGTTAAATTTCCACGATATAATATACGTACACATACGAAAGAAATATTAAGTTTGTTACCTTTGTTTGAGCTAATTTCGTCGGTGTTGTGCTGGTGTATTGCAACGAACATCAATAGTTTCTTCGTGCAGTTACAGAAATGTATTTAGAACCATTAAATTATTTAGTATATTAGGGGGAGAGCTCCGGCATACGATCTTCATGCTACTGTTACTCTCATCGAAGCGATCCCACGATTCGTTCATTGTTAATCACAATCTGCTCCTACATGTAATATTAAAGACTAAGTTGATTTATGATGAATAATTGTCTGTGTATTCTATAGATATATTCAAATTCTATACGCATGCGATTCTTATGAATTGATCAACTCTAGCAAAAAAAATTGAGACAAAAGCAGTCCAGAATTGACATCTTATCCTGTGTTTACAGGATAATGATAAATTAACTGAGATTTTTTAGTTTATGCACACTAACGTTACCAATTTTCAGTGTTTGCGGTTATCACTGATGGCAAAATTGGTGATATACTTATTAGAAAGCTGATTCCTATTGCGATTTATTATTCGAAAAATGTTCAAACCCTATACGACCGGACCAAGAAAATATGCACCTCAAGTTGGTTTCGATGTGGATTACCTCGTACTCTACGCGTAAATATTCGCGATATGAATGAAGCGAACTCTGTCAAAGATTTCCTCAAGGCGGATAAGAAGTCCAGAGCAAAAGGTGCAATAGTTGGATCCTGAAGGTCGTCTCAGCACCAGCGAGTTTACGAATGATGATTACATGGCAAAGTTATTGAAGTATAATAAACAGTTGCTCGGAACGAGCTAGACATTTCACTGGCTGCTAGCAGGTATCAAACGACCCTTTAAAAATGGCTTGTCCAACACTGACAGTGCAATCATCAACAACGGTAGTCAATTGCTGGACTTCTCCGTCCAGCTGGAACCGTCTTCAATTAACTGCGAAGTCGTTATTTGTTTCTCATCTGGCTTGTGATTAATTGGATTATAAAACCACTATTAATTGGATAATAAAACCACTATTATAGTCACGTCTAGTGAACTTGAGATTAGCAATTAAATAACTGCTTATGCTTAATAAAAAATGCAATTTTTGAGCGTTTCTGTTTTGTTTTCGTTTTTGATTTCAGCAAAAAATAATCCAGTATAAATAAAAAACGAAGAAGAAGAAGGCTGTCAACAAGGTAGCCATATTTCTAGATGACCTCCGGCTGAATATTCTGCCTCAATCGGTTTCTGGGCGAAGTTCAGCCCAAATCGGTTGTTGCATTGGAGACGGAACGCATGCTGGAACCAGCCGGAATTCTAATTCGAATTCAAGAAGAATATTTTTCGCCCAGCCGGAATCCAGTTCAATTCGAACCGGATTGACTTGACTGGGTATTATCGAATGTTTTACTTTTTTGGCACTTTCCAGCAAAGTTCAGCCGGAAAGGAGCCGGAACTCTGGCTGGTTCTAATTCGTATTCTGGCTCCAGCCGGAATACGCCCAGTAAAGTTCAGCCGGAACTGAATTGAAATTCTGGCTGGTTCCAGTTTGTATTCCGGCTCCAGTGACACAACCGATTCTAACTAGAACCGGTTGTGTCACTGGAGCCAGAGTACGAACTGGAACCAGCCGGAATTCTGGTTCATTTCCGGCTGAGCTTAACTGGGCGTATTAGCACCAGCCCAGTTAAACTAGAGCACTCTAGTTAGAGTGCGGCCAAGACGAGTCTGACGTATCCAAACGAGCAGAAATCTGACGTATTTCTATTGTGAATACGTCAAATTTCATGTTCGTTTGGATACGTCATGGCCTCTTGGCCACACTCTAACTAGAGTGCTCTAAGTTAAACCCATTCCGGAACCCACTGAGATGTCCAAAAAATTGTTTCAAAATCGTTCAACACGGGTCCAATGATGGACGTTCGTTGAACGGTTTTTTGGACGTTGTCCAAATTGGTCCAACGAAAGTCCTTCATTGGACAATTTTGAAACCAACCATTCTTAGAGGGAACCGGCTCGGAATTCTGAATCCCAGTTAAACTAGAGCATTCTAGTTAGAGTGTGGCCAAGAGGCCATGACGTATCCAAACGAACATGAAATTTGACGTATTCACAATAGAAATACGTCAGATTTCTGCTCGTTTGGATACATCAGACTCGTCTTGGCCGCACTCTAACTAGAGTGCTCTAAGTTAAACTCATTCCGGAACCGGTGTGGATTTCTGAATGGAGTCATTATGGATTCCAAATCAAATGCAACAACCGATTCTGAGTAGGATAATAAAAATGACTCCATTCAGGATTCCGAATCAAATTCCGAATGGTTTGACCGGGAGTCAGCATTGCGGCTGAATTTAACTGGGTTGCCACATAGATCCACTTGGTAGTATATAGAAGGTGGAAACATTTTTCGATGTGAGTTTATCACTTTTTTTTCAAAAGAACTGGTAGATGATAAAGGTTAAGGAAAGGTTTCGAAATCTTAGTGCTCTTATTTAATAATTTTATTTATTTAGAGAAACTTTAAATATATTTTTATGTATGTAGTGATATTATTATTCATGGAATTTGATTTTTAAGTAAATATTGAGCCAATAAATCACGTATGTCATATGCACTGCGCGCTGCGTTGTTCCCACGTTGAACAGTGCCTGCGGAAACGCTCGCCATGGGTTCAACTAGCTCCCTCCACTCACCTTCTTGAACGTCACCGTCTTCGTTAGCTATGTCAGCAAACCCTCGTGGAGCGTATTGGGATCCACAATGCTGTTTGACAAAGTTGTGCAGAATCACCACTGATTTTACAATATGCTCCGCTGACATCGGGTGCATGATGAGTGGAGATTTTAAAATTCTCCAACGAGCAACCATAATGCCAAAAGCATTTTCGATGGTCCGCCGTGCTCTAGACAATCGTCGGTTAAAGTTTTCTTTGATCAGAGATAGATTCCTACCTGGATACGGTCGCATCAAATTAGGTTTAAGTGGAAATGCTGCGTCACCTACTATTTAGTGTGGAATAATATGTTCGCTTCGTGGTAATGCGCATGGGTCAGGTAAATTCAACTCATCTCGAAGAAGTCGACGTCCGAATTCACTAGCTGCAAACACACTTCCATCTGAATTACCTCCATATGCTCCTACATCAACAGCTAAGAAATTATAATTTGCATCACAAATGGCCATGAGCGATATGGAGTGTTGTTTCTTGTAATTGAAATAGAGTGAGCCGGATTTTGGTGGGCACTCCAATGTAATATTCTTGCCATCAATGGCGCCGCTGCAATTTGGTAGGTTCCACTGTATTTTAAACTCGTTACTATACTGCTTCCAAGAGTTTTCATCCACTTCAGGCAAATATATGGCACACAGTTTGTTCCATATGATTTGTGTAACTTCCTGTGTTATTGGCCGCACTGTTGACACTCCCATCCGGAACAATCGTGATAAATAAAAATGGCTCGAACCGTAAGCTAAGTACCTAAAAATCAAACGGAAGATTTTATACAATTTTCGAGTGGTTTATTGCTGCTCAGCTCTTACATTAATGTGAGGAACAGTCTGCATTTTGCAGCAATCGGTTGACGCAAAGATTTTTTTACAAGCAGTTTTCCGACCACATCGAAAAGTTTATCAAACGCTGCTGGGGTCATCCGGGTGCACCGGAAAAAGTATTCCGGATCATGCTGCCTCATGAGATCGAATGAAGTCTCGAAAAAGCCTTCAGTGGCCCTTGCTTGATTGGATGGCCGTACCCACCAACGACGTTCGCTATGCTCTCTGGCATCGCAAAGCTCTTTCACTTCTTGCAATATGCTTAAAATATTCAACGCAGTCGAAAGATTTTCCATGCTCAAAATTTGAATTTTTGACAACTATAATAACGCTACACGTTGAATTAAAAATAACATTTGCTAGGTTGACAATACAATACAATAAATGTGCATTTGTCTATAAGCGTGTACAAAACATCAAGTGTCAAACTTTGCCGCAATAGTTGCATTGTGGTTTGAAAATGTGGCAAACTCTGCGGCAGCGATTTTAGTACATGCCGCATTCGCCGCATCTTGCCGCAACGCACCGCAACCGCATCCATTGTGTTTACACCTTTAAGAGTACGACGTAGAAACGATAGGTAACTAAACTGAAAACAAGATTTAAAAAGCGCCAAAAACTTAAAAAGCATTGGTTCAATATTTTTGCAGAACTGCAAGAATCCCTCTTCAGTAATCATTTATCGCCAGAATACAAATATCATATTTTAATCATTTTAAAAATTATCTCATGCAACGATATTCCCAATCGTTTTATATTACAAAATCAACTACAAAATTAAGTATAAAAAAATAATAATCTAAAACAAACATAACGCATTAGCTGTGTATGTTTTACTTTAGGGAGGCGTCTGATATAAAGTGTTTAAACCGAAAGTGATTTTGGTTTACGATTGTGAAGGTAAGGCAACAATGGACCTGTTTTGTAATGTTAAGGTTTATTTATACATTCATTATGTACGAGAAAAAATTGCAGTCACACAGAACCACACAAGCGTTCCAAGAGTAGACGTCCAACCATTTCCACGTCGAGGAGCGCCACGGCGAATATGATAACTCTTGATAAAATTGACTGAAACAGGAAATTCAATAAGATTTTTAAAATTTGGACTATTATTTACTCGATGAACAAAAATTTTTTTTAAATGATTAGAATTTTGAAATATGGAATAGCCTTATTAAATCCGAAAAATCTGATATTTTTATGTAAAATTCACTCACTTTTCTTAAAAATAATGAGAGAATTTTTTTATTCAGTTTTCCGTGGTTCATCGACTGGCTACACATATTATGCATCCTCATAAAAAATCAAGTCAGTCCGTTGAATAATTATTATTGTTTATTTTTATTTATTTCTAATAAATAATGAAGCTAATTAAAAGTGTGTTTTACACAACGCGGTAGTGTGTAAAATCTCATACAGTCAAACCTGAGTACGAGCGAAGCGCGTGGCGGTACGTTTTTCGCGCGCAAGGCGCGATTGAAACATTCATGTCTCCGTAATTATTTAATTGCCCACTCCCAAATTTTTATGGCAACAAGAAAAATGATTTTCCTATTTCATACAATAAAAAAAGAAAAAAAATCATGTCCAAGTTTGAAAAAAATCGATATGTTTTAAACTTTTCAATATTTTCCATGAAACCAATACGTTGAGTAAATATTAATATACTTCAACCGAAAGCTACGAAAAAGGCGCACATTTCATGTTTTGGGCACTTGTGGGTACCTTCTTTACCTTTGACAGTACGAGCGATTGAAAAAACTAGGTTTTGTTCAAATGGTGAAATTCAACACAAAAAATCTCGAAAGTCTCGCCTACTATGTTGAAATAAAAAAATACGTATCGAATATTTTTGACTACTAAACCGAGAAAAAAATTGATCTGGGAAAAAAAAATTTGTGGCAAATTTTGCGTGTGTTTTACACAACGCGGTAGTGTGTAAAATCTCATACAGTCAAACCTGAGTACGAGCGAAGCGCGTGGCGGTACGTTTTTCGCGCGCAAGGCGCGATTGAAACATTCATGTCTCCGTAATTATTTAATTGCCCACTCCCAAATTTTTATGGCAACAAGAAAAATGATTTTCCTATTTCATACAATAAAAAAAGAAAAAAAATCATGTCCAAGTTTGAAAAAAATCGATATGTTTTAAACTTTTCAATATTTTCCATGAAACCAATACGTTGAGTAAATATTAATATACTTCAACCGAAAGCTACGAAAAAGGCGCACATTTCATGTTTTGGGCACTTGTGGGTACCTTCTTTACCTTTGACAGTACGAGCGATTGAAAAAACTAGGTTTTGTTCAAATGGTGAAATTCAACACAAAAAATCTCGAAAGTCTCGCCTACTATGTTGAAATAAAAAAATACGTATCGAATATTTTTGACTACTAAACCGAGAAAAAAATTGATCTGGGAAAAAAAAATTTGTGGCAAATTTTGCGTGGAATGCCCCATATATATATATATATATATATATATATATATATATATATATATATATATATATATATATATATATATATATATATATATATATATATATATATATATATATATATATATATATATATATATATATATATATATATATATATATATATATATATATATATATATATATATATATATATATATATATATATATATATATATATATATATATATATATATATATATATATATATATATATATATATATATATATATATCCAAATTAAAAATGTTAGTGTTGGCAGCTGAACGGAAACAGTAGCACCCATATTCCACTACTGAAAGTATCGTTGTTTGATACAATCTTATCACGTCACTTGGGTGAGGACCCCACCAAGATCCGGTTATTGTTCGGAGAAAATTTATCCTTTGTTGGCACTTCGTTGTCAGATATCTGATGTGGCCTCCCCATGTACCTTTAGAATCGAACCAAATTCCGAGACATTTAAAGGTCATGACTTGGGCTATCGTTCTACCAACCAACTGAAGCAGAAGCTGAACTAGATCACGCTTCCTTGGAAAAAGAACCAACTCTGTTTTCTCTGTAGAGTGGTTTAGTCACAACCAATCAACTTCGTATGTTATATATTGAACCAAACCTTCTTGGTTATCAGGTCATTTCATTTGTAGTAGGTGATCGAATCCGATTAAACTTATTTAAGAAGATCTGAAGAAAGAAGACAGAAAACTGTGACCAACTAATATCTGGAACTAAATCTTTATAGCATAAGATTAGCTTGGAAAAACTTTTCGATTGTGTGTGGTAGAAAACCCGGGCCAGCGAAGAAAAATCAAATTTTAGACAATATAATCACATTTCATGTATAGAAGAAGCATTCTAGTTATATTTAGCCATTATTGTAACTTTCCTAAAGTACGCATACAAATATAGCGAATGCAGTAGTCTTAATCATATATCGTCGCTGTTGTGCTATCTTATGACAAGCGTCATTTAGCACATTTCGAGAAAAACGATTTTTAAAGTTTGAGATTGAATATCTTGAAACTTATAAATGGTATAAACAATCCAAAGAAGACAATTGATGCTTCTATCTGTTCTGAATTAATCTCTCAAATATTACGAAGATCGGTTGACTATGTTGCGAGTTTTTACTATGAATGTAAACAAAAGTCGCACTCACACGTGTCATAGGCGTGTATTGATGACAAAATTTGTATGACGTGTCATAATCGTGCATGGAAAATTTTCCATAGAACAAAATCATCACTTTTTCACTTTTATTCATATCTTTGCGTTCATATGGTCTATAAACATTCGGTGAAATGCATTTTAAAGGAAATGAATCACGGAATCTAGAAAAAATGGTTATTCTTGATTACAGTGTTGCCAAATATATTTTATTTCCAGTTCAAAACTAAAACTGTGTTTTTCTCACAACTCGTATAATTTTCTTTCTAAAATGTTTATGCCATTGTGTTCCTCAGACATTTTCACACATAAAAATGTCTAAAAATTCAATATAACTTGAGCCAATCCCTAGATATAGTGATTTGAAGCAAAAAACTCACAATTTCTTATCATGTTTCTAGCTATATCTAAGTAACCAAGTAGAATTTCAAAATTCTGAAAACGCCACTTTGTAGAGATTTTTCAAACAAGTAATGTGGCATATCTAACTCAGTTTACCCCAAAATGGCGTTTGTCATAAGATAGCACAACAGCGACGATATCGAAACTATAAATATACAAGAATCGAAAACAATTTTATATATGGACAAGATGCGTTTTTGCAACGGTTTTTCAAGTGGCAGTGTATTCATTCATAAATAGGCTTTGTAGTATGTACCTATTAGTAGAATCAAAATACTATAGGCTGAGTGGAAATGAATCACGTGGTGGGTAAATGAATTGATCGAACGTAAATAATAAACTTTCGTTGTGCAATTTAGTAACAAATTAGATCTACCTACCTACACATTCGCCTCAAACATTAAACCCAAGCGCACAAAGCAAAATGAATGAACGCTGATGATGATGGGTAGAGCGAAAGAGACAACTAATACCACGACACTACGTTAACCGCGTTTGCAAATGGAGTTTTCGCTGTAGAGAAATCTATACCTAGCTTTAGAGCCCAACTTGATAAATTATCCAAACTATCTTGCCATTGTTGTTGTAAATTTATGGCTTTTGGTCCCGCAACAGAAACCACGCCATCATCTTCAGCTTTTCTGACAATAAGTTGTACAAATAATTATTTTATATTGATGAAAGACCACTTTGATGTAGTTTCTCTGAGAGAACATCAATGGAAACACAGTCAAATGTTGCTTTTATGTCTAAGAGCACAGACGCCATTTGTTCTTTTTTGCGTAAGCTCGATGGATTTCTGACGAAAATAGCGCCAGAGAATCATTTGTTCCCTTTTTCCTCCAAAAACCAAACTGGCTATCTGATAGCAAGCCGTTCGCCTCAACCCAATTGTCGAGACGTCGTAGGATAATTTTTGACGTAGGACTACGTCTTTGTTTTCGATATAGGGGTACACGTTGCAAATTCTACAAAAACGGCATGTAACGAAAAGTGGTCCAATTTTAAACGCATATAATTCAGCCATCTCACGATAAATTTTCAATTTTTTTGCGCATATCGCCCCGAAATACTTCTAAGAATTGATTCCAATAGATAAACCCAAAGATTTTTGATATCATGGCATTAAAAATTTAAATAATGAACAACCTAGTCAAAATATCGCGCATTTACACACAGAAGATAGCGCTTCCCTAGTCCAGCACGACAGATTTGTGTACCTAGCGCGCCGGATTTCGGATTTCGCCGAACACGCTCAGTTCCCTGTTGAGCGACAGGCGAAGCAGGTTACTGCGCTGTGTGCTTTCACAGCCAGTGTAGCTGAGTGAGAAGCCCGTTACACTGCCTGTGGAGGCACGGTACCCAGTGAATGCGAATGAGCTTGCCCGTTCAAACACTATGCTATCTTTTGTGTTGTGCTCGTTTCCAGCACACTTTTATGTATAATTATTCGTACACAAAATAGTTTGTACATGCGAGCTCCATTTGCAAATGCGGTTAACGTAGTGTCGTGGTATTAGTTGTCTCTTTCGCTCTACCCATCATCATCAGCGTTCATTCATTTTGCTTTGTGCGCTTGGGTTTAATGTTTGAGGCGAATGTGTAGGTAGGTAGATCTAATTTGTTACTAAATTGCACAACGAAAGTTTATTATTTACGTTCGATCAATTCATTTACCCACCACGTGATTCATTTCCACTCAGCCTATAGTATTTTGATTCTACTAATAGGTACATACTACAAAGCCTATTTATGAATGAATACATTGCCACTTGAAAAACCGTTGCAAAAACGCATCTTGTCCATATATAAAATTGTTTTCGATTCTTGTATATTTATAGTTTCGATATCGTCGCTGTTGTGCTATCTTATGACAAACGCCATTTTGGGGTAAACTGAGTTAGATATGCCACATTACTTGTTTGAAAAATCTCTACAAAGTGGCGTTTTCAGAATTTTGAAATTCTACTTGGTTACTTAGATATAGCTAGAAACATGATAAGAAATTGTGAGTTTTTTGCTTCAAATCACTATATCTAGGGATTGGCTCAAGTTATATTCAATTTTTAGACATTTTTATGTTTGAAAATGTCTGAGGAACACAATGGCATAAACATTTTAGAAAGAAAATTATACGAGTTGTGAGAAAAACACAGTTTTAGTTTTGAACTGGAAATAAAATATATTTGGCAACACTGTAATCAAGTATAACCATTTTTTCTAGATTCCGTGATTCATTTCCTTTAAAATGCATTTCACCGAATGTTTATAGACCATATGAACGCAAAGATATGAATAAAAGTGAAAAAGTGATGATTTTGTTCTATGGAAAATTTTCCATGCACGATTATGACACGTCATACAAATTTTGTCATCAATACACGCCTATGACACGTGTGAGTGCGACTTTTGTTTACATTCATAGTAAAAACTCGCAACATAGTCAACCGATCTTCGTAATATTTGAGAGATTAATTCAGAACAGATAGAAGCATCAATTGTCTTCTTTGGATTGTTTATACCATTTATAAGTTTCAAGATATTCAATCTCAAACTTTAAAAATCGTTTTTCTCGAAATGTGCTAAATGACGCTTGTCATAAGATAGCACAACAGCGACGATATATGATTAAGACTACTGCATTCGCTATATTTGTATGCGTACTTTAGGAAAGTTACAATAATGGCTAAATATAACTAGAATGCTTCTTCTATACATGAAATGTGATTATATTGTCTAAAATTTGATTTTTCTTCGCTGGCCCGGGTTTTCTACCACACACAATCGAAAAGTTTTTCCAACCTAATCTTATGCTATAAAGATTTAGTTCCAGATATTAGTTGGTCACAGTTTTCTGTCTTCTTTCTTCAGATCTTCTTAAATAAGTTTAATCGGATTCGATCACCTACTACAAATGAAATGACCTGATAACCAAGAAGGTTTGGTTCAATATATAACATACGAAGTTGATTGGTTGTGACTAAACCATACGTAAGAAATATGTTTTATTTATTATTACTATAAATGTATTAAGAAAATAAATATTTTACATTAAGTAGTATAGTCCTACGTCTACAGCTCGTGCAACCCCATAGGGCTGCCCCTTGTAGTTTTTCCAACAACTTCCTGATGCAGGATAGCATTGCAATCGGTCGATACGAGTTATGGTCGGAGGCTCCAGTCACGCGCAACAACATTCTGCACAAGAAGCTTATTGGATAAATTCATTCTTAACAAAATTAAATATCCAGCGATTCGAAAAATCTTCGCTTTCATTAGTCACATTTCGATTCCCCATTTGTCTAGCTGTGTTCCAAAGAGTACTAATTCATGTTTCTCTAGACAAACCATAAACGAAGCGTCTCCAATAACTAGACTTTTTGGCACGACGTAGACGGTCAAATTTGCAAAATCGAATAATTTTCAATGCTCTCACGTGTGCACGTGTTTTGATTATATCACGCTTATATATCCATATATGTATTCATATATCAAATAATATAATACAAAATAATATGTATACATATTATTTTGTATTATATTATTTGATATATGAATACATATATGGATATATAACCAAAACATTACTGTTATTTATTATTATTCTGATGAATGGAAATGATGTGTATCTACAATAAATAAAAAATAATCGAATATTTCTGAAAATTATCAATGTTGTTTACGTATACTGCTCCGTTTACCTTTAAGTGTCAAGGCGAATGACCCATGAGGTTAAAGCTTAGTTAAATTAAATTTAAATTAGTTGTTGAGTATATAGTTATCACTTTCTCGAAATGCTAGTAACTACCTCCCAAGCTCCCTCACATCACTTGTGTGCGTTCATACAATTCGTATACCCTTAATCTTCCACCAACAAAGAATTATATTGTTCATATAAACTTTTGAAAAATATTTTTCGAAACATTCGAGTGACACAAATATGATTGTACGCTGTCGATTGTAACACGCTTCTGTATCGTCCAATATCTCATTTCAAATCTTGGCCACTCTTGTCGCGATGTTATGGTTGTTTCAATCAGAAGGAATTTCGGAAGTCATTTGTGACAACTTTCCACAAACTCACATATTTTGTCTAATCTACATGAATATTGATTTTCAAAAAGACTAAATGTAGCTCAACTATTTTTACTATTTCATTACAGATATGACGTATATCTATGCAAGGGCTGATCAAGCGTCCAAAAAGCGATTTACTGACAATGTTTTTGGTGTAGCTTTTGCGATCGTTTATGGTTTCAAAAAGATTTGAAAAATATTAGCAGAGGAAAATGTTCTTCTGACATTGGGATCATTTGAATCTGTAGAAGATTTTAGTGT
The DNA here is from genome assembly GCF_030247195.1 of Topomyia yanbarensis. Taxonomy (NCBI): domain Eukaryota; kingdom Metazoa; phylum Arthropoda; class Insecta; order Diptera; family Culicidae; genus Topomyia; species Topomyia yanbarensis. The sequence continues at coordinate 231,586,870 of NC_080671.1, forward strand.
TTGTCAGACCTGCCGTGGAAGTTTGAAACGTGGGGCAGTTCCGAAGTTAGCTATAACAAATGGATTTGTATATCCCAATCGTCCTCTGGGTTTACCTCCGCTAGATCCCATAAGTGAAAGGTTAATTTCTCCAAGATTTCCTTTCGTGCAGAAAAGGCGCTTACGTCATGCTGCAGGAAGTCACTCAATATTGAGTCAAATTATTAATGTTCCAGTGTATGTACCTGAGATTATCCGCGTACTCCCACGAAATATTGATGACCATTATGCATTTAATGTTAGTATCAAGAAGCATTTCATTCACAAATCTTCTTATTTTAATGAGTTTATAAAGCAGAAAACAGTGATGGAGTGGCTTAAGTATCTTGTGGATACTCCATTATATCATCGTTATGGAATAGTTATTGGTAAGGACCAGTTAAATGGTCTCGATCACTTATCGTCAGTAGCAGCTGATCCTGACAATGAGTTGGAAATAATCGATTCTTCTAATGATTTTGAGCTTTTGATTGGGCAGCAACAAACGCTTTTTTGGAATGAAGATGAATGTTTGGAAATTGCACCCGCACAAAACAGGATACCTTTGTCCTTAATATTCGACGAATTCGGGGAGGAACTTTCGTTTCCTGGCATATATTTTGGCCAACCACGCACCTTCAAATCAGATATTCATGCAACACCATTTATGATGGCTACAAGAGAACTAAGGCGTCGCGACATACGAGGTACAAAGCCAGAAAATTTACTTTTTATGGCCGTAAAAATACTTCGTCTTCGCGTTTCTGACGGTTTGCAAAATACTTTTAAATGTATGGGTACTGCAAATATAACACGTGGTATGTTGAAGGATAGAAAACTTTTGGAGTCTTGCATTGAGCGTAATTTGTCGTTTCTCAAATCTATCCCAAATTCTGTCCAATATTGGCAACAGCGTAAACATGATGTTTTTGCAATGATTCGGCAACTTGGAAGGCCAACAACGTTCATGACATTGAGTGCCAGTGAAACTCGATGGCCTAACTTGTTGCTAATATTACATAAACTTTCCGAAGAGCATGATATAGACTTGACAGATCCAATAGAGCAACTAACTGCACTGCAGCGAACAACGCTCGTAAATGAGGATCCCGTCACCTGTTGCATTTATTTCAACAGATTCGTTGATACCTTAATGAAAATTCTTGCATCTCGAAGACACAGTCCATTTGGCGAGTATTATATTGTCGACTACTTCAAAAGAATAGAGTTTCAACACCGTGGCAGTCCCCATGCCCATATATTACTTTGGCTTAATAATGATCCTCATGAAACAATTTCAGAGCACATGTCTGCTACAGTGGAGTTAATAAATTTTCTTTGTTCCGTTAGTGCTAACAGCAATCAAATCCATAAGCATACATTTACTTGTTACAAGCGGAACAAGAAGCAATGCCGATTCAACATCCCTTACTGGCCTATGGATCAAACTAGAATTTTGTTGTCTATGGCATCAGATAATTCGAACCGTAGCCAATTATTAATAAAAGCAGGGCAAATGCGCGAAAACTTGAACTCAAAAGTGTACACAACACTGGATGAATATCTCTCCGACTGTAATTGTTCGTACAATAACTATTTAGATGTTATTCGTTCCTCTTCAAGAAGACCCATCGTTCTCTTAAAACGCACAATGGAAGAACTATGGACCAATCCATATAATCCATGGGATGCTAATAAATTACTCTCGAACATGGATCTTCAATTTATTGTGGACGAGTATTCATGTGCTGCGTATGTTGTTGAATATGTCGACAAAACAAACGGAGGTATTAGTAACTTGCATCATGAATTGATCAAGCTACAAGATGAATATCCTCCCAGTTTGTCTTCACATCTCGCCCTGAGCAGAAGCAAAAAATCGTCCAGCGCAAGTGAAACAGTCAATTCTACCTAAAAATCAATCGGTGTCTATCACACAAGCAGTCCATATAACAATAGCCTATGCCTACTGTGCGATTTAGTGATGAGTGACGGTGCCCAGCAAAAAGCAACCCAAATGCGGCCGAACTGTGTTGCTGTTGATTTTTCAAAATGCCCCGTAAGACCAGCCATTCGGAAAGTGGAACAGTTATTAAAAGTGCAGATGGAACTCAATCTGGCTGAAGTGAAAACCCTACAAATGCATCATATCAAACATTGCGTGCTGATTTCGTTCAACAACATTAACCGAGCTGAGTCATTCGCCTCGCGAAACAACATGCAGCACACCGCCGAATGCGGCAATGTTAAATATAGCATTCCCGTATACATCGAGAACGGCGCTGTAGAAGTTCGGGTCCATGATTTGGCTACGCGTACCCCTGACGGCGCGATTAAAAAATGCTTGCAAAAATACGGAGAAGTAGACTCCGTTACACATGATACATGGAGGAATTTTTTCCCGGGCATCCCTAACGGTGTTCGTGTGGTGAGAATGCGTGTGACCAAGCCAATTCCCTCTTACTTTAGCTTCACAGTGTTAGGAAGGGACGATGCTCTCATTCAACAGACATCACTAGTCACGTACCCAGGGCAAATTCCTACGTGCCAGTTCTGCACGAAGAAGCTGCACCTCGGAAAACCTTGCGTAGAAACTGTTAAGGAAAACTCAAATTCAACTGAAATCAGCACACAACCATCTTACGCTAAACCACTAACAGCTGCAAAACCAACATCTCCGGATCAAGCACCAACAACCAGTAACAACAACAACGAAACGAATGCCGAAAAATACGAACATACAATACAATAACGACCGATAAGAGTAAGACACAAACTGGAACATCTGACCGCGAGCAGCAGGAAAGTAGTACGGATGAGTACATGGACATGAACGACAACGCGAAAGAAGACAAACGGATCGAACCTCAAATTGCGGTGGACAACACTGGCAATATTTCGCCCCCTAGAAAAAGGATCTCAACACGCAACAGAAAGCTGCGCCTGAACGAGACCAAAAATTTTACATAGCTGTTTTTTTTTATTTATTGTAAAAAAAAAAAAACAATCGGCCTCGTTGAGCTACCGCATCTGGGCCTAAATAAATTTATTAATTATATTAAAAAAAGATGAATATCCTGATCAAGATTTCGCTGCAGTACTGAAGAAAGTCAGTATCAAAATGCTGAATTTAGTAGAAATGTGTGCCCAAGAAGCTGCTTGGTATTTACTACGACAACCAATGTCAGAAGCCAGCAGAAAAGTTGAATTTATACCAACAATGTGGCCACATGAGCGAATAAAATCTAGAAAACACACAAAACAAATAGAATATGAGAAGCGCGATAGTCTAGAAATTATTTGTTTGGCCGATTTCGTAGCGTGTTACACGAAAGATAAAAGTAGTAGTAACACGTACAAGCAACGAAGTACTCCCCGAGTAATCCGGTGGAGAAAATATAAAATAACAGAGTTAAATGATTACAAGCGCGAAATGGTACTTCCATTTCTACTATTCCGGAATGAGACTTGCGACATTCTTGATTGTAACAAATTCATTGATTTGTATGATCAAAATGAGACTTTCATATTGAATAAGTTGAAACAATATGATTGTAACATTAATCTCGAACAAATCGTCGAAAAATACCTTCGTATAACCGAAGAGAGTGAAATCGACGATCTACAAAAGGCAATCAACGATAAACATAACGAATACGTAAGGGCCATTACAATGGAGCCCAACGATGACGATATCGAGCAGTTGCCTACTGGTGCTTTGGCAGCGGTCGTTAGAAAACGTACTAATGTCATGAGCAACCAAGATTATTGTGCTATGGTCAGGACAACAAATGTCGAACAACGAAACTTGATTCTACATTTAATAAATATATTGCACAGTTTTGCCGGAACAAACACACCTTTGCAGATATTTTTCACTGGTCCTGCAGGATGTGGTAAAACCTTCACTCTTCGAATACTTATGGAGACATACAATCGCTTCAGTCAAACGCATAATTCGTTGAAAAATGCATATGTTGCTTATGCTTAAACGGGAAAAGCAGCTGTCGCTATTGGTGGTACTGCAGTTCATTCCGCGTTCCGTATTAAAATGGTGCGCAGAAACAATTCGAAACTTTGATTTGAAACACTTCAACTTTATCGAAATGCTTTTACAGGCGTAAAAGCGATCATTATCGATGAAGTCAGCATGATAGGTGCAGATATACTTAATATCATACATATACGTTTGCAAGACATGACATGACATGACTATGACGAAGCATTTGGCGGAATTCATCTTATATTCTGTGGTGATCTTCGTCAGTTGCCACCTGTCAATGCGCGTCCAGTTTACAAGCCTTGCAGGAAGTCCATTTGCGGACCTATACTTTGGCAATCTCTAATTTTTTCCCGAAACTGAACGGATCGAGAGTCGATTCCGAACAGCCGAGTGGTGTAGACAAAATGTTCCTAATGCAATACGCCTCTTCCATCGTAATATGGATGTGGAGAGGTATAATACTGAAACATTGCGTGATCGTGAGGGACTTGATTTTATTGTCGAAGATTTTTCACAGGCTACAGAAATACGGAACAACTAGCTAGTGCTAGGGTTAAACTACATAAAATGAGCTTTGTGGAGACAGGTGGTTAACCTTACTCACTAGCGCCGCACAGTGAGAGAGTATTCTAAACTAATCTGTAACCGTTGGGTAATCCTCGACCACTCGAGCAACTTTGTTGAAGACACCACCCTTCTAAACTGCCTTTATATCGAGATGCAGAAATTGAAAGGAAAAATTCGTGCTCACTAGCATCACCTAGCTGGTAAAATCGGAATTTTTCCATGCATTGTCAAACAGCACTTGTCTCCCTAAAGAACTTTACCAAAAACAGGGTTTACCTAAATTATCAGACTTTAGAATATTTCTATAATGTTAAGAAAGTTTCATTCTCATTGGCGCCATCTAGTGGGCGAGTTCTGAAATAATTTGTTCGCTGTAGGACAGAGCTGACCTGCCTATGAATATTTCCAAAGACACCAGCCTTCCAAATGATCATGATCTCGAGATACATGCTTTGAACAATAATGTTCACTAGCGCCGTCTGGCGGGTCCATTCCAGTTTAATCTATCCATTATCGAGTAGCCTTTGAGCTCCTCGAGAACTTTGCCGAAAACATCAATTTTCAAAGTTATTAGACTTTTAAGATACATCATAATCTACAATGTGCTGAAAGCTTCTACGCTCACTAGCGCCGCATAGTGAGAGTATTCCAAGCCAATCTGTTACCGTTGGGTAGTCCTCGACCTCTCGAGCAACTTTACTGAAGACAGTACTACTTCATCTAATCACGATGTTGAGATATAGAATTATTTTAACATGTGTTGAATATTTGCACTAGCACTAGCACCACCTGATGGAGTCATTGCGAGTTATACTTTCTACCATCTAGAAGCTCTGGGCTTCTTTTTTAAATTCCCCGAAGACACCACCTTTCGAAATCCATTTCCATTTCCATTTAGTGAAAATCCATTTCACTATAGTCGAATTTACGGCGAGAAGTTCGATTTATTTACTCTTTTTTGATATCACCCCTGACGGCATAGCTCTCAACTAATTGGATACCCAATTACTCTAAGTTGTAGGCCCAAGTGAGTACAACAACTTTGCGAAAGAAAGTGTGACGCTACATGTTGACGCGGACGAAATAATCGGCCACAGCCCCAATTAGTCGAATGCCCATAAGCTATGGGTATCCTACAACACGGATTCCTTTTTCACGCCCCCAGTTAATCGCATAGTAGGAGATTTTAACATTTTAACCATTTCTGTGGCACGTTAGTATCAAAAAATGTAATTTCTAGAAGACCGCGGAAAAAAACGGGTACAAAAAAACAAACAGAAGGTATACTTAAAAGAAAATAAATGAAAATATCTCACTTATAGGGGCATTAATCAGAGAAAACATAATGTTAAAAGAAAGAGCTTCCTAAATACAATAACTTATCCGAAGATGCTATTGACCTCAACTAAGCCGTTTTGGCGATAATAGTCAATTTCATGTTTTCGATATTATTTGTAGATATTGGGAAATGGCAAGAATCTGTCACCCGTATTTAATGTTTAATATCTCCTTCGCTAATAGTCCGATTTCAACAAACTATAGTTTGCTCGAAAGGTATTCGTTTAAGCTGTCTGAAGATGTATAATGTTTATCTATGTTGTCAATTTCGACAGTAATTTCAAAAAAACCGCAAGAAGTGCCTTTTTTGGACATTCAAACATCTATATCATAGTAACTAAACATCACATTCAAAAACAAATAATAGCGTTCTGTCTGTGTGTGAAGCCTTTCAATTGCAATTGGTTTGGAAAAGATCGGTTCAGCCATTGCTGAGAAACACGAATGAGAGTTTGTCCGTTACATACACACACTGACAGCTACACAGACATTGTCCCAAATCGTCGAGCTGAGTCGGATGGTATATAAGACTCGGCCCTCGGAAAAATCTTGAAAGTTTGAGCGAATTCTATACATTTCTTGTAAAAATGTGTATTCAATGTTCGGACACTTCTTAGCACCAGTGCACAGATCGCTAATTTAGGATGAATTTTTACTTTCTGACAAACGTGTATAATTTAGCCGTATCATGTCTTAGGATGAATTTGTGTACATCATAAGATGCTTATTTTTATTGGAATAGTTATTAGGGTGGTTCTAATTTATCTACAATACGAAATTAAACTTTTTACTAATGAAAGATAGAGCTCCACAGTCTTCCACAAAGTTGTAAAGTAACTTATTTTGAATAAATTTGTTGAATATATTAAAGCTCTATCTCTTTTAGTTTTTGTTATACAAGAAATTTTAAAAAAAGATTAGGGTGTTCCTGAAAAAAAAACGTTTTTTTTAGTATAACTTTCGTATCTTTTACTTTTTGTTAACACAACCTTTGAACAGTTTATTGAAAACTTCAAGCCGAGTATTTTCCTTTAAGACACCGAAGGTCTAACTTTTTTCTTTAAAAAGTTATGGACACTTTTCGTTAAAAAACAGCATATTTCAAGGCTCAATATCGCTGATGCGGGCACCAAAAATTGAATACTGTTTCGACCACATGAAAGACCATACTTTTTAGTATATTTGAGCAAAAATTGGCGAACACGTTATTTTTCTAAAATTTGCGATTTAGATTTAAAGTTTGTAGTTTTGCAGTTTCAACGCATTAACGTATTTACACACATATCGTTGTATTATGAAAAACGCTTTTAATCCACCTAACAGTGTGATGAGACATTTTTGCCTTTCTCATATAGAAAGGTTATGCAATCACTCTGAAAAACGTCAACCTAATCCCGGCCCGGAGGGCCGAGTGTCATATCCCATTCGACTCAGTTCGTCGAGATCGGAAAAAGTCTGTATGTGTGTCTGTATGTATGTATGTATGTGTGTATGTGTGTGTGTATGTGTGTGTGTATGTGTGTGTGTATGTATGTGCGTATGTGTCAAATAATGTCACTCATTTTTCTCAGAGATGGCTGGACCGATTTGCCCAAACTTAGTCTCAAATGAAAGGTGCAACCTTCCCATCGGCTGCTATTGAATTTTGGATCGATCGGAATTCTGGTTCCGGAATTACGGGTTTCAGAGTGCGGCCACACAGAAATTTCTCATATAAACTATAGGAAAAATTAAAAACTGAATTTTTATTTTTGATGCTAAATGTGTTCAAGGTGCATGAAACGTCGAGATTTGATGCAAACTCGAAAAAAAAATTTGACTACGATTCACTTTTTTGGATTTTGGCACATTTTTGCCTTTCTCATATAGAAAGGTTATGCAATCACTCTGAAAAACGTCAACCTAATCCCGGCCCGGAGGGCCGAGTGTCA